>NW_027099146.1:0-42162 GCF_037042795.1 Molothrus aeneus | reverse complement strand
CATGGAAAAGGCAGGAGAGTGGTAAAGTACTGTTTTCTCTAAGTCTGAAGGCTGCCCACACTGTGCCTGTGTGCTGCAGCTTGCATCTTCGCCTTTGGGAAGCTGCCGCTCGCCGATTCTCCCGGAGGCGAAGAAGCGGCTTCTTCGCACACAGAGCATTGTGGCGAGCGCAGGGAGCTCCTGAGAGCGGTTTGTGCCGAAAGAAGCCCGGGACCGGCACTTAGCTTCGGAGAGCTGCGTATCCGCGTCTTCTGCGTGTCTTGCCGCTCTACACTCAGCAAAAAGCTTTTCCACCATATCTTGCAAGGAGAAACTCTGCCAGGAAAGAAAACATCCAAAAACTTGTTCTAAAGCTTGCACGGGGGTCTGCAAAGAGTTTGGCAAGAATGAAAGGTAGTTGTCCAAAACTCGTTCTTTTCCAATAGAATAACCATGGAAAAGGCAGGAGAGTGGTAAAGTACTGTTTCTCTAAGTCTGAATGCTGCCCACACTGTGCCTGTGTGCTGCAGCTTGCATCTTCGCCTTTGGGAAGCTGCCGCTCGCCGATTCTCCCGGAGGCGAAGAAGCGGCTTCTTCGCACACAGAGCATTGTGGCGAGCGCAGGGAGCTCCTGAGAGCGGTTTGTGCCGAAAGAAGCCCGGGACCGGCACTTAGCTTCGGAGAGCTGCGTATCTGCGTCTTCTGCGTGTCTTGCCGCTCTACACTCAGCAAAAAGCTTTTCCACCATATCTTGCAAGGAGAAACTCTGCCAGGAAAGAAAACATCCAAAATCTTGTTCTAAAGCTTGCACGGGGGTCTGCAAAGAGTTTGGCAAGAATGAAAGGTAGTTGTCCAAAACTCGTTCTTTTCCAATAGAATAACCATGGAAAAGGCAGGAGAGTGGTAAAGTACTGTTTTCTCTAAGTCTGAAGGCTGCCCACACTGTGCCTGTGTGCCGCAGCTTGCATCTTCGCCTTTGGGAAGCTGCCGCTCGCCGATTCTCCCGGAGGCGAAGAAGCGGCTTCTTCGCACACAGAGCATTGTGGCGAGCGCAGGGAGCTCCTGAGAGCGGTTTGTGCCGAAAGAAGCCCGGGACCGGCACTTAGCTTCGGAGAGCTGCGTATCTGCGTCTTCTGCGTGTCTTGCCGCTCTACACTCAGCCAAAAGCTTTTCCACCATATCTTGCAAGGAGAAACTCTGCCAGGAAAGAAAACATCCAAAATCTTGTTCTAAAGCTTGCACGGGGGTCTGCAAAGAGTTTGGCAAGAATGAAAGGTAGTTGTCCAAAACTCGTTCTTTTCCAATAGAATAACCATGGAAAAGGCAGGAGAGTGGTAAAGTACTGTTTTCTCTAAGTCTGAAGGCTGCCCACACTGTGCCTGTGTGCCGCAGCTTGCATCTTCGCCTTTGGGAAGCTGCCGCTCGCCGATTCTCCCGCAGGCGAAGAAGCGGCTTCTTCGCACACAGAGCATTGTGGCGAGCGCAGGGAGCTCCTGAGAGCGGTTTGTGCCGAAAGAAGCCCGGGACCGGCACTTAGCTTCGGAGAGCTGCGTATCTGCGTCTTCTGCGTGTCTTGCCGCTCTACACTCAGCCAAAAGCTTTTCCACCATATCTTGCAAGGAGAAACTCTGCCAGGAAAGAAAACATCCAAAATCTGGTTCTAAAGCTTGCACGGGGGTCTGCAAAGAGTTTGGCAAGAATGAAAGGTAGTTGTCCAAAACTCGTTCTTTTCCAATAGAATAACCATGGAAAAGGCAGGAGAGTGGTAAAGTACTGTATTCTCTAAGTCTGAAGGCTGCCCACACTGTGCCTGTGTGCTGCAGCTTGCATCTTCGCCTTTGCGAAGCTGCCGCTCGCCGATTCTCCCGGAGGCGAAGAAGCGGCTTCTTCGCACACAGAGCATTGTGGCGAGCGCAGGGAGCTCCTGAGAGCGGTTTGTGCCGAAAGAAGCCCGGGACCGGCACTTAGCTTCGGAGAGCTGCGTATCTGCGTCTTCTGCGTGTCTTGCCGCTCTACACTCAGCCAAAAGCTTTTCCACCATATCTTGCAAGGAGAAACTCTGCCAGGAAAGAAAACATCCAAAATCTTGTTCCAATGCTTGCACGTGGGTCTGCAAAGAGTTTGGCAAGAATGAAAGGTAGTTGTCCAAAACTCGTTCTTTTCCAATAGAATAACCATGGAAAAGGCAGGAGAGTGGTAAAGTACTGTTTTCTCTAAGTCTGAAGGCTGCCCACACTGTGCCTGTGTGCCGCAGCTTGCATCTTCGCCTTTGGGAAGATGCCGCTCGCCGATTCTCCCGGAGGCGAAGAAGCGGCTTCTTCGCACACAGAGCATTGTGGCGAGCGCAGGGAGCTCCTGAGAGCGGTTTGTGCCGAAAGAAGCCCGGGACCGGCACTTAGCTTCGGAGAGCTGCGTATCTGCGTCTTCTGCGTGTCTTGCCGCTCTACACTCAGCCAAAAGCTTTTCCACCATATCTTGCAAGGAGAAACTCTGCCAGGAAAGAAAACATCCAAAATCTTGTTCTAAAGCTTGCACGGGGGTCTGCAAAGAGTTTGGCAAGAATGAAAGGTAGTTGTCCAAAACTCGTTCTTTTCCAATAGAATAACCATGGAAAAGGCAGGAGAGTGGTAAAGTACTGTTTTCTCTAAGTCTGAAGGCTGCCCACACTGTGCCTGCGTGCTGCAGCTTGCATCTTCGCCTTTGGGAAGCTGCCGCTCGCCGATTCTCCCGGAGGCGAAGAAGCGGCTTCTTCGCACACAGAGCATTGTGGCGAGCGCAGGGAGCTCCTGAGAGCGGTTTGTGCCGAAAGAAGCCCGGGACCGGCACTTAGCTTCGGAGAGCTGCGTATCTGCGTCTTCTGCGTGTCTTGCCGCTCTACACTCAGCAAAAAGCTTTTCCACCATATCTTGCAAGGAGAAACTCTGCCAGGAAAGAAAACATCCAAAATCTTGTTCTAAAGCTTGCACGGGGGTCTGCAAAGAGTTTGGCAAGAATGAAAGGTAGTTGTCCAAAACTCGTTCTTTTCCAATAGAATAACCATGGAAAAGGCAGGAGAGTGGTAAAGTACTGTTTTCTCTAAGTCTGAAGGCTGCCCACACTGTGCCTGTGTGCTGCAGCTTGCATCTTCGCCTTTGGGAAGCTGCCGCTCGCCGATTCTCCCGCAGGCGAAGAAGCGGCTTCTTCGCACACAGAGCATTGTGGCGAGCGCAGGGAGCTCCTGAGAGCGGTTTGTGCCGAAAGAAGCCCGGGACCGGCACTTAGCTTCGGAGAGCTGCGTATCTGCGTCTTCTGCGTGTCTTGCCGCTCTACACTCAGCAAAAAGCTTTTCCACCATATCTTGCAAGGAGAAACTCTGCCAGGAAAGAAAACATCCAAAATCTTGTTCTAAAGCTTGCACGGGGGTCTGCAAAGAGTTTGGCAAGAATGAAAGGTAGTTGTCCAAAACTCGTTCTTTTCCAATAGAATAACCATGGAAAAGGCAGGAGAGTGGTAAAGTACTGTTTTCTCTAAGTCTGAAGGCTGCCCACACTGTGCCTGTGTGCTGCAGCTTGCATCTTCGCCTTTGGCAAGCTGCCGCTCGCCGATTCTCCCGCAGGCGAAGAAGCGGCTTCTTCGCACACAGAGCATTGTGGCGAGCGCAGGGAGCTCCTGAGAGCGGTTTGTGCCGAAAGAAGCCCGGGACCGGCACTTAGCTTCGGAGAGCTGCGTATCTGCGTCTTCTGCGTGTCTTGCCGCTCTACACTCAGCCAAAAGCTTTTCCACCATATCTTGCAAGGAGAAACTCTGCCAGGAAAGAAAACATCCAAAATCTTGTTCTAAAGCTTGCACGGGGGTCTGCAAAGAGTTTGGCAAGAATGAAAGGTAGTTGTCCAAAACTCGTTCTTTTCCAATAGAATAACCATGGAAAAGGCAGGAGAGTGGTAAAGTACTGTTTTCTCTAAGTCTGAAGGCTGCCCACACTGTGCCTGTGTGCTGCAGCTTGCATCTTCGCCTTTGGGAAGCTGCCGCTCGCCGATTCTCCCGCAGGCGAAGAAGAGGCTTCTTCGCACACAGAGCATTGTGGCGAGCGCAGGGAGCTCCTGAGAGCGGTTTGTGCCGAAAGAAGCCCGGGACCGGCACTTAGCTTCGGAGAGCTGCGTATCTGCGTCTTCTGCGTGTCTTGCCGCTCTACACTCAGCCAAAAGCTTTTCCACCATATCTTGCAAGGAGAAACTCTGCCAGGAAAGAAAACATCCAAAATCTTGTTCTAAAGCTTGCACGGGGGTCTGCAAAGAGTTTGGCAAGAATGAAAGGTAGTTGTCCAAAACTCGTTCTTTTCCAATAGAATAACCATGGAAAAGGCAGGAGAGTGGTAAAGTACTGTTTTCTCTAAGTCTGAAGGCTGCCCACACTGTGCCTGCGTGCTGCAGCTTGCATCTTCGCCTTTGGGAAGCTGCCGCTCGCCGATTCTCCCGCAGGCGAAGAAGCGGCTTCTTCGCACACAGAGCATTGTGGCGAGCGCAGGGAGCTCCTGAGAGCGGTTTGTGCCGAAAGAAGCCCGGGACCGGCACTTAGCTTCGGAGAGCTGCGTATCTGCGTCTTCTGCGTGTCTTGCCGCTCTACACTCAGCCAAAAGCTTTTCAACCATATCTTGCAAGGAGAAACTCTGCCAGGAAAGAAAACATCCAAAATCTTGTTCTAAAGCTTGCACGGGGGTCTGCAAAGAGTTTGGCAAGAATGAAAGGTAGTTGTCCAAAACTCGTTCTTTTCCAATAGAATAACCATGGAAAAGGCAGGAGAGTGGTAAAGTACTGTTTTCTCTAAGTCTGAAGGCTGCCCACACTGTGCCTGCGTGCTGCAGCTTGCATCTTCGCCTTTGGCAAGCTGCCGCTCGCCGATTCTCCCGGAGGCGAAGAAGCGGCTTCTTCGCACACAGAGCATTGTGGCGAGCGCAGGGAGCTCCTGAGAGCGGTTTGTGCCGAAAGGAGCCCGAGACCGGCACTTAGCTTCGGAGAGCTGCGTATCCGCGTCTTCTGCGTGTCTTGCCGCTCTACACTCAGCAAAAAGCTTTTCAACAATATCTTGCAAGGAGAAACTCTGCCAGGAAAGAAAACATCCAAAAACTTGTTCTAAAGCTTGCACGGGGGTCTGCAAAGAGTTTGGCAAGAATGAAAGGTAGTTGTCCAAAACTCGTTCTTTTCCAATAGAATAACCATGGAAAAGGCAGGAGAGTGGTAAAGTACTGTTTTCTCTAAGTCTGAAGGCTGCCCACACTGTGCCTGTGTGCTGCAGCTTGCATCTTCGCCTTTGGGAAGCTGCCGCTCGCCGATTCTCCCGCAGGCGAAGAAGCGGCTTCTTCGCACACAGAGCATTGTGGCGAGCGCAGGGAGCTCCTGAGAGCGGTTTGTGCCGAAAGAAGCCCGGGACCGGCACTTAGCTTCGGAGAGCTGCGTATCTGCGTCTTCTGCGTGTCTTGCCGCTCTACACTCAGCAAAAAGCTTTTCCACCATATCTTGCAAGGAGAAACTCTGCCAGGAAAGAAAACATCCAAAATCTTGTTCTAAAGCTTGCACGGGGGTCTGCAAAGAGTTTGGCAAGAATGAAAGGTAGTTGTCCAAAACTCGTTCTTTTCCAATAGAATAACCATGGAAAAGGCAGGAGAGTGGTAAAGTACTGTTTTCTCTAAGTCTGAAGGCTGCCCACACTGTGCCTGTGTGCCGCAGCTTGCATCTTCGCCTTTGGGAAGCTGCCGCTCGCCGATTCTCCCGCAGGCGAAGAAGCGGCTTCTTCGCACACAGAGCATTGTGGCGAGCGCAGGGAGCTCCTGAGAGCGGTTTGTGCCGAAAGAAGCCCGGGACCGGCACTTAGCTTCGGAGAGCTGCGTATCTGCGTCTTCTGCGTGTCTTGCCGCTCTACACTCAGCCAAAAGCTTTTCCACCATATCTTGCAAGGAGAAACTCTGCCAGGAAAGAAAACATCCAAAATCTTGTTCTAAAGCTTGCACGGGGGTCTGCAAAGAGTTTGGCAAGAATGAAAGGTAGTTGTCCAAAACTCGTTCTTTTCCAATAGAATAACCATGGAAAAGGCAGGAGAGTGGTAAAGTACTGTTTTCTCTAAGTCTGAAGGCTGCCCACACTGTGCCTGTGTGCTGCAGCTTGCATCTTCGCCTTTGGGAAGCTGCCGCTCGCCGATTCTCCCGGAGGCGAAGAAGCGGCTTCTTCGCACACAGAGCATTGTGGCGAGCGCAGGGAGCTCCTGAGAGCGGTTTGTGCCGAAAGAAGCCCGGGACCGGCACTTAGCTTCGGAGAGCTGCGTATCCGCGTCTTCTGCGTGTCTTGCCGCTCTACACTCAGCAAAAAGCTTTTCCACCATATCTTGCAAGGAGAAACTCTGCCAGGAAAGAAAACATCCAAAAACTTGTTCTAAAGCTTGCACGGGGGTCTGCAAAGAGTTTGGCAAGAATGAAAGGTAGTTGTCCAAAACTCGTTCTTTTCCAATAGAATAACCATGGAAAAGGCAGGAGAGTGGTAAAGTACTGTTTTCTCTAAGTCTGAATGCTGCCCACACTGTGCCTGTGTGCTGCAGCTTGCATCTTCGCCTTTGGGAAGCTGCCGCTCGCCGATTCTCCCGGAGGCGAAGAAGCGGCTTCTTCGCACACAGAGCATTGTGGCGAGCGCAGGGAGCTCCTGAGAGCGGTTTGTGCCGAAAGAAGCCCGGGACCGGCACTTAGCTTCGGAGAGCTGCGTATCCGCGTCTTCTGCGTGTCTTGCCGCTCTACACTCAGCCAAAAGCTTTTCCACCATATCTTGCAAGGAGAAACTCTGCCAGGAAAGAAAACATCCAAAATCTTGTTCTAAAGCTTGCACGGGGGTCTGCAAAGAGTTTGGCAAGAATGAAAGGTAGTTGTCCAAAACTCGTTCTTTTCCAATAGAATAACCATGGAAAAGGCAGGAGAGTGGTAAAGTACTGTTTTCTCTAAGTCTGAAGGCTGCCCACACTGTGCCTGTGTGCTGCAGCTTGCATCTTCGCCTTTGGGAAGCTGCCGCTCGCCGATTCTCCCGGAGGCGAAGAAGCGGCTTCTTCGCACACAGAGCATTGTGGCGAGCGCAGGGAGCTCCTGAGAGCGGTTTGTGCCGAAAGAAGCCCGGGACCGGCACTTAGCTTCGGAGAGCTGCGTATCCGCGTCTTCTGCGTGTCTTGCCGCTCTACACTCAGCAAAAAGCTTTTCCACCATATCTTGCAAGGAGAAACTCTGCCAGGAAAGAAAACATCCAAAAACTTGTTCTAAAGCTTGCACGGGGGTCTGCAAAGAGTTTGGCAAGAATGAAAGGTAGTTGTCCAAAACTCGTTCTTTTCCAATAGAATAACCATGGAAAAGGCAGGAGAGTGGTAAAGTACTGTTTTCTCTAAGTCTGAATGCTGCCCACACTGTGCCTGTGTGCTGCAGCTTGCATCTTCGCCTTTGGGAAGCTGCCGCTCGCCGATTCTCCCGGAGGCGAAGAAGCGGCTTCTTCGCACACAGAGCATTGTGGCGAGCGCAGGGAGCTCCTGAGAGCGGTTTGTGCCGAAAGAAGCCCGGGACCGGCACTTAGCTTCGGAGAGCTGCGTATCTGCGTCTTCTGCGTGTCTTGCCGCTCTACACTCAGCAAAAAGCTTTTCCACCATATCTTGCAAGGAGAAACTCTGCCAGGAAAGAAAACATCCAAAATCTTGTTCTAAAGCTTGCACGGGGGTCTGCAAAGAGTTTGGCAAGAATGAAAGGTAGTTGTCCAAAACTCGTTCTTTTCCAATAGAATAACCATGGAAAAGGCAGGAGAGTGGTAAAGTACTGTTTTCTCTAAGTCTGAAGGCTGCCCACACTGTGCCTGTGTGCCGCAGCTTGCATCTTCGCCTTTGGGAAGCTGCCGCTCGCCGATTCTCCCGCAGGCGAAGAAGCGGCTTCTTCGCACACAGAGCATTGTGGCGAGCGCAGGGAGCTCCTGAGAGCGGTTTGTGCCGAAAGAAGCCCGGGACCGGCACTTAGCTTCGGAGAGCTGCGTATCTGCGTCTTCTGCGTGTCTTGCCGCTCTACACTCAGCAAAAAGCTTTTCCACCATATCTTGCAAGGAGAAACTCTGCCAGGAAAGAAAACATCCAAAATCTTGTTCTAAAGCTTGCACGGGGGTCTGCAAAGAGTTTGGCAAGAATGAAAGGTAGTTGTCCAAAACTCGTTCTTTTCCAATAGAATAACCATGGAAAAGGCAGGAGAGTGGTAAAGTACTGTTTTCTCTAAGTCTGAAGGCTGCCCACACTGTGCCTGTGTGCCGCAGCTTGCATCTTCGCCTTTGGGAAGCTGCCGCTCGCCGATTCTCCCGCAGGCGAAGAAGCGGCTTCTTCGCACACAGAGCATTGTGGCGAGCGCAGGGAGCTCCTGAGAGCGGTTTGTGCCGAAAGAAGCCCGGGACCGGCACTTAGCTTCGGAGAGCTGCGTATCTGCGTCTTCTGCGTGTCTTGCCGCTCTACACTCAGCCAAAAGCTTTTCCACCATATCTTGCAAGGAGAAACTCTGCCAGGAAAGAAAACATCCAAAATCTGGTTCTAAAGCTTGCACGGGGGTCTGCAAAGAGTTTGGCAAGAATGAAAGGTAGTTGTCCAAAACTCGTTCTTTTCCAATAGAATAACCATGGAAAAGGCAGGAGAGTGGTAAAGTACTGTATTCTCTAAGTCTGAAGGCTGCCCACACTGTGCCTGTGTGCTGCAGCTTGCATCTTCGCCTTTGCGAAGCTGCCGCTCGCCGATTCTCCCGGAGGCGAAGAAGCGGCTTCTTCGCACACAGAGCATTGTGGCGAGCGCAGGGAGCTCCTGAGAGCGGTTTGTGCCGAAAGAAGCCCGGGACCGGCACTTAGCTTCGGAGAGCTGCGTATCTGCGTCTTCTGCGTGTCTTGCCGCTCTACACTCAGCCAAAAGCTTTTCCACCATATCTTGCAAGGAGAAACTCTGCCAGGAAAGAAAACATCCAAAATCTTGTTCCAATGCTTGCACGTGGGTCTGCAAAGAGTTTGGCAAGAATGAAAGGTAGTTGTCCAAAACTCGTTCTTTTCCAATAGAATAACCATGGAAAAGGCAGGAGAGTGGTAAAGTACTGTTTTCTCTAAGTCTGAAGGCTGCCCACACTGTGCCTGTGTGCCGCAGCTTGCATCTTCGCCTTTGGGAAGATGCCGCTCGCCGATTCTCCCGGAGGCGAAGAAGCGGCTTCTTCGCACACAGAGCATTGTGGCGAGCGCAGGGAGCTCCTGAGAGCGGTTTGTGCCGAAAGAAGCCCGGGACCGGCACTTAGCTTCGGAGAGCTGCGTATCTGCGTCTTCTGCGTGTCTTGCCGCTCTACACTCAGCCAAAAGCTTTTCCACCATATCTTGCAAGGAGAAACTCTGCCAGGAAAGAAAACATCCAAAATCTTGTTCTAAAGCTTGCACGGGGGTCTGCAAAGAGTTTGGCAAGAATGAAAGGTAGTTGTCCAAAACTCGTTCTTTTCCAATAGAATAACCATGGAAAAGGCAGGAGAGTGGTAAAGTACTGTTTTCTCTAAGTCTGAAGGCTGCCCACACTGTGCCTGCGTGCTGCAGCTTGCATCTTCGCCTTTGGGAAGCTGCCGCTCGCCGATTCTCCCGGAGGCGAAGAAGCGGCTTCTTCGCACACAGAGCATTGTGGCGAGCGCAGGGAGCTCCTGAGAGCGGTTTGTGCCGAAAGAAGCCCGGGACCGGCACTTAGCTTCGGAGAGCTGCGTATCTGCGTCTTCTGCGTGTCTTGCCGCTCTACACTCAGCAAAAAGCTTTTCCACCATATCTTGCAAGGAGAAACTCTGCCAGGAAAGAAAACATCCAAAATCTTGTTCTAAAGCTTGCACGGGGGTCTGCAAAGAGTTTGGCAAGAATGAAAGGTAGTTGTCCAAAACTCGTTCTTTTCCAATAGAATAACCATGGAAAAGGCAGGAGAGTGGTAAAGTACTGTTTTCTCTAAGTCTGAAGGCTGCCCACACTGTGCCTGTGTGCCGCAGCTTGCATCTTCGCCTTTGGGAAGCTGCCGCTCGCCGATTCTCCCGGAGGCGAAGAAGCGGCTTCTTCGCACACAGAGCATTGTGGCGAGCGCAGGGAGCTCCTGAGAGCGGTTTGTGCCGAAAGAAGCCCGGGACCGGCACTTAGCTTCGGAGAGCTGCGTATCTGCGTCTTCTGCGTGTCTTGCCGCTCTACACTCAGCAAAAAGCTTTTCCACCATATCTTGCAAGGAGAAACTCTGCCAGGAAAGAAAACATCCAAAATCTGGTTCTAAAGCTTGCACGGGGGTCTGCAAAGAGTTTGGCAAGAATGAAAGGTAGTTGTCCAAAACTCGTTCTTTTCCAATAGAATAACCATGGAAAAGGCAGGAGAGTGGTAAAGTACTGTTTTCTCTAAGTCTGAAGGCTGCCCACACTCTGCCTGTGTGCTGCAGCTTGCATCTTCGCCTTTGCGAAGCTGCCGCTCGCCGATTCTCCCGCAGGCGAAGAAGCGGCTTCTTCGCACACAGAGCATTGTGGCGAGCGCAGGGAGCTCCTGAGAGCGGTTTGTGCCGAAAGAAGCCCGGGACCGGCACTTAGCTTCGGAGAGCTGCGTATCTGCGTCTTCTGCGTGTCTTGCCGCTCTACACTCAGCAAAAAGCTTTTCCACCATATCTTGCAAGGAGAAACTCTGCCAGGAAAGAAAACATCCAAAATCTTGTTCTAAAGCTTGCACGGGGGTCTGCAAAGAGTTTGGCAAGAATGAAAGGTAGTTGTCCAAAACTCGTTCTTTTCCAATAGAATAACCATGGAAAAGGCAGGAGAGTGGTAAAGTACTGTTTTCTCTAAGTCTGAAGGCTGCCCACACTGTGCCTGTGTGCCGCAGCTTGCATCTTCGCCTTTGGGAAGATGCCGCTCGCCGATTCTCCCGCAGGCGAAGAAGCGGCTTCTTCGCACACAGAGCATTGTGGCGAGCGCAGGGAGCTCCTGAGAGCGGTTTGTGCCGAAAGAAGCCCGGGACCGGCACTTAGCTTCGGAGAGCTGCGTATCTGCGTCTTCTGCGTGTCTTGCCGCTCTACACTCAGCAAAAAGCTTTTCCACCATATCTTGCAAGGAGAAACTCTGCCAGGAAAGAAAACATCCAAAATCTTGTTCTAAAGCTTGCACGGGGGTCTGCAAAGAGTTTGGCAAGAATGAAAGGTAGTTGTCCAAAACTCGTTCTTTTCCAATAGAATAACCATGGAAAAGGCAGGAGAGTGGTAAAGTACTGTTTTCTCTAAGTCTGAAGGCTGCCCACACTGTGCCTGTGTGCCGCAGCTTGCATCTTCGCCTTTGGGAAGCTGCCGCTCGCCGATTCTCCCGGAGGCGAAGAAGCGGCTTCTTCGCACACAGAGCATTGTGGCGAGCGCAGGGAGCTCCTGAGAGCGGTTTGTGCCGAAAGAAGCCCGGGACCGGCACTTAGCTTCGGAGAGCTGCGTATCTGCGTCTTCTGCGTGTCTTGCCGCTCTACACTCAGCCAAAAGCTTTTCCACCATATCTTGCAAGGAGAAACTCTGCCAGGAAAGAAAACATCCAAAATCTTGTTCTAAAGCTTGCACGGGGGTCTGCAAAGAGTTTGGCAAGAATGAAAGGTAGTTGTCCAAAACTCGTTCTTTTCCAATAGAATAACCATGGAAAAGGCAGGAGAGTGGTAAAGTACTGTTTTCTCTAAGTCTGAAGGCTGCCCACACTGTGCCTGTGTGCCGCAGCTTGCATCTTCGCCTTTGGGAAGCTGCCGCTCGCCGATTCTCCCGCAGGCGAAGAAGCGGCTTCTTCGCACACAGAGCATTGTGGCGAGCGCAGGGAGCTCCTGAGAGCGGTTTGTGCCGAAAGAAGCCCGGGACCGGCACTTAGCTTCGGAGAGCTGCGTATCTGCGTCTTCTGCGTGTCTTGCCGCTCTACATTCAGCCAAAAGCTTTTCCACCATATCTTGCAAGGAGAAACTCTGCCAGGAAAGAAAACATCCAAAATCTGGTTCTAAAGCTTGCACGGGGGTCTGCAAAGAGTTTGGCAAGAATGAAAGGTAGTTGTCCAAAACTCGTTCTTTTCCAATAGAATAACCATGGAAAAGGCAGGAGAGTGGTAAAGTACTGTTTTCTCTAAGTCTGAAGGCTGCCCACACTGTGCCTGTGTGCTGCAGCTTGCATCTTCGCCTTTGGGAAGGTGCCGCTCGCCGATTCTCCCGCAGGCGAAGAAGCGGCTTCTTCGCACACAGAGCATTGTGGCGAGCGCAGGGAGCTCCTGAGAGCGGTTTGTGCCGAAAGAAGCCCGGGACCGGCACTTAGCTTCGGAGAGCTGCGTATCTGCGTCTTCTGCGTGTCTTGCCGCTCAACACTCAGCAAAAAGCTTTTCCACCATATCTTGCAAGGAGAAATTCTGCCAGGAAAGAAAACATCCAAAATCTTGTTCTAAAGCTTGCACGTGGGTCTGCAAAGAGTTTGGCAAGAATGAAAGGTAGTTGTCCAAAACTCGTTCTTTTCCAATAGAATAACCATGGAAAAGGCAGGAGAGTGGTAAAGTACTGTTTTCTCTAAGTCTGAAGGCTGCCCACACTGTGCCTGTGTGCCGCAGCTTGCATCTTCGCCTTTGGGAAGCTGCCGCTCGCCGATTCTCCCGCAGGCGAAGAAGCGGCTTCTTCGCACACAGAGCATTGTGGCGAGCGCAGGGAGCTCCTGAGAGCGGTTTGTGCCGAAAGAAGCCCGGGACCGGCACTTAGCTTCGGAGAGCTGCGTATCTGCGTCTTCTGCGTGTCTTGCCGCTCTACACTCAGCCAAAAGCTTTTCCACCATATCTTGCAAGGAGAAACTCTGCCAGGAAAGAAAACATCCAAAATCTGGTTCTAAAGCTTGCACGGGGGTCTGCAAAGAGTTTGGCAAGAATGAAAGGTAGTTGTCCAAAACTCGTTCTTTTCCAATAGAATAACCATGGAAAAGGCAGGAGAGTGGTAAAGTACTGTTTTCTCTAAGTCTGAAGGCTGCCCACACTGTGCCTGTGTGCTGCAGCTTGCATCTTCGCCTTTGCGAAGCTGCCGCTCGCCGATTCTCCCGGAGGCGAAGAAGCGGCTTCTTCGCACACAGAGCATTGTGGCGAGCGCAGGGAGCTCCTGAGAGCGGTTTGTGCCGAAAGAAGCCCGGGACCGGCACTTAGCTTCGGAGAGCTGCGTATCTGCGTCTTCTGCGTGTCTTGCCGCTCTACACTCAGCAAAAAGCTTTTCCACCATATCTTGCAAGGAGAAACTCTGCCAGGAAAGAAAACATCCAAAATCTTGTTCTAAAGCTTGCACGTGGGTCTGCAAAGAGTTTGGCAAGAATGAAAGGTAGTTGTCCAAAACTCGTTCTTTTCCAATAGAATAACCATGGAAAAGGCAGGAGAGTGGTAAAGTACTGTTTTCTCTAAGTCTGAAGGCTGCCCACACTGTGCCTGTGTGCCGCAGCTTGCATCTTCGCCTTTGGGAAGATGCCGCTCGCCGATTCTCCCGCAGGCGAAGAAGCGGCTTCTTCGCACACAGAGCATTGTGGCGAGCGCAGGGAGCTCCTGAGAGCGGTTTGTGCCGAAAGAAGCCCGGGACCGGCACTTAGCTTCGGAGAGCTGCGTATCTGCGTCTTCTGCGTGTCTTGCCGCTCTACACTCAGCAAAAAGCTTTTCCACCATATCTTGCAAGGAGAAACTCTGCCAGGAAAGAAAACATCCAAAATCTTGTTCTAAAGCTTGCACGGGGGTCTGCAAAGAGTTTGGCAAGAATGAAAGGTAGTTGTCCAAAACTCGTTCTTTTCCAATAGAATAACCATGGAAAAGGCAGGAGAGTGGTAAAGTACTGTTTTCTCTAAGTCTGAAGGCTGCCCACACTGTGCCTGTGTGCCGCAGCTTGCATCTTCGCCTTTGGGAAGCTGCCGCTCGCCGATTCTCCCGCAGGCGAAGAAGCGGCTTCTTCGCACACAGAGCATTGTGGCGAGCGCAGGGAGCTCCTGAGAGCGGTTTGTGCCGAAAGAAGCCCGGGACCGGCACTTAGCTTCGGAGAGCTGCGTATCTGCGTCTTCTGCGTGTCTTGCCGCTCTACACTCAGCAAAAAGCTTTTCCACCATATCTTGCAAGGAGAAACTCTGCCAGGAAAGAAAACATCCAAAATCTGGTTCTAAAGCTTGCACGGGGGTCTGCAAAGAGTTTGGCAAGAATGAAAGGTAGTTGTCCAAAACTCGTTCTTTTCCAATAGAATAACCATGGAAAAGGCAGGAGAGTGGTAAAGTACTGTTTTCTCTAAGTCTGAAGGCTGCCCACACTGTGCCTGTGTGCTGCAGCTTGCATCTTCGCCTTTGCGAAGCTGCCGCTCGCCGATTCTCCCGGAGGCGAAGAAGCGGCTTCTTCGCACACAGAGCATTGTGGCGAGCGCAGGGAGCTCCTGAGAGCGGTTTGTGCCGAAAGAAGCCCGGGACCGGCACTTAGCTTCGGAGAGCTGCGTATCTGCGTCTTCTGCGTGTCTTGCCGCTCTACACTCAGCCAAAAGCTTTTCCACCATATCTTGCAAGGAGAAACTCTGCCAGGAAAGAAAACATCCAAAATCTTGTTCTAAAGCTTGCACGGAGGTCTGCAAAGAGTTTGGCAAGAATGAAAGGTAGTTGTCCAAAACTCGTTCTTTTCCAATAGAATAACCATGGAAAAGGCAGGAGAGTGGTAAAGTACTGTTTTCTCTAAGTCTGAAGGCTGCCCACACTGTGCCTGTGTGCTGCAGCTTGCATCTTCGCCTTTGGGAAGGTGCCGCTCGCCGATTCTCCCGCAGGCGAAGAAGCGGCTGGGAAGGTGCCGCTCGCCGATTCTCCCGCAGGCGAAGAAGCGGCTTCTTCGCACACAGAGCATTGTGGCGAGCGCGGCACTTAGCTTCGGAGACTGCGTATCTGCGTCTTCTGCGTGTCTTGCCGCTCTACACTCAGCAAAAAGCTTTTCCACCATATCTTGCAAGGAGAAACTCTGCCAGGAAAGAAAACATCCAAAATCTGGTTCTAAAGCTTGCACGGGGGTCTGCAAAGAGTTTGGCAAGAATGAAAGGTAGTTGTCCAAAACTCGTTCTTTTCCAATAGAATAACCATGGAAAAGGCAGGAGAGTGGTAAAGTACTGTTTTCTCTAAGTCTGAAGGCTGCCCACACTGTGCCTGTGTGCTGCAGCTTGCATCTTCGCCTTTGCGAAGCTGCCGCTCGCCGATTCTCCCGGAGGCGAAGAAGCGGCTTCTTCGCACACAGAGCATTGTGGCGAGCGCAGGGAGCTCCTGAGAGCGGTTTGTGCCGAAAGAAGCCCGGGACCGGCACTTAGCTTCGGAGAGCTGCGTATCTGCGTCTTCTGCGTGTCTTGCCGCTCTACACTCAGCAAAAAGCTTTTCCACCATATCTTGCAAGGAGAAACTCTGCCAGGAAAGAAAACATCCAAAATCTTGTTCTAAAGCTTGCACGGGGGTCTGCAAAGAGTTTGGCAAGAATGAAAGGTAGTTGTCCAAAACTCGTTCTTTTCCAATAGAATAACCATGGAAAAGGCAGGAGAGTGGTAAAGTACTGTTTTCTCTAAGTCTGAAGGCTGCCCACACTGTGCCTGTGTGCCGCAGCTTGCATCTTCGCCTTTGGGAAGATGCCGCTCGCCGATTCTCCCGCAGGCGAAGAAGCGGCTTCTTCGCACACAGAGCATTGTGGCGAGCGCAGGGAGCTCCTGAGAGCGGTTTGTGCCGAAAGAAGCCCGGGACCGGCACTTAGCTTCGGAGAGCTGCGTATCTGCGTCTTCTGCGTGTCTTGCCGCTCTACACTCAGCAAAAAGCTTTTCCACCATATCTTGCAAGGAGAAACTCTGCCAGGAAAGAAAACATCCAAAATCTTGTTCTAAAGCTTGCACGGGGGTCTGCAAAGAGTTTGGCAAGAATGAAAGGTAGTTGTCCAAAACTCGTTCTTTTCCAATAGAATAACCATGGAAAAGGCAGGAGAGTGGTAAAGTACTGTTTTCTCTAAGTCTGAAGGCTGCCCACACTGTGCCTGTGTGCCGCAGCTTGCATCTTCGCCTTTGGGAAGCTGCCGCTCGCCGATTCTCCCGCAGGCGAAGAAGCGGCTTCTTCGCACACAGAGCATTGTGGCGAGCGCAGGGAGCTCCTGAGAGCGGTTTGTGCCGAAAGAAGCCCGGGACCGGCACTTAGCTTCGGAGAGCTGCGTATCTGCGTCTTCTGCGTGTCTTGCCGCTCTACACTCAGCAAAAAGCTTTTCCACCATATCTTGCAAGGAGAAACTCTGCCAGGAAAGAAAACATCCAAAATCTGGTTCTAAAGCTTGCACGGGGGTCTGCAAAGAGTTTGGCAAGAATGAAAGGTAGTTGTCCAAAACTCGTTCTTTTCCAATAGAATAACCATGGAAAAGGCAGGAGAGTGGTAAAGTACTGTTTTCTCTAAGTCTGAAGGCTGCCCACACTGTGCCTGTGTGCTGCAGCTTGCATCTTCGCCTTTGCGAAACTGCCGCTCGCCGATTCTCCCGCAGGCGAAGAAGCGGCTTCTTCGCACACAGAGCATTGTGGCGAGCGCAGGGAGCTCCTGAGAGCGGTTTGTGCCGAAAGAAGCCCGGGACCGGCACTTAGCTTCGGAGAGCTGCGTATCTGCGTCTTCTGCGTGTCTTGCCGCTCTACACTCAGCCAAAAGCTTTTCCACCATATCTTGCAAGGAGAAACTCTGCCAGGAAAGAAAACATCCAAAATCTTGTTCTAAAGCTTGCACGGAGGTCTGCAAAGAGTTTGGCAAGAATGAAAGGTAGTTGTCCAAAACTCGTTCTTTTCCAATAGAATAACCATGGAAAAGGCAGGAGAGTGGTAAAGTACTGTTTTCTCTAAGTCTGAAGGCTGCCCACACTGTGCCTGTGTGCTGCAGCTTGCATCTTCGCCTTTGGGAAGGTGCCGCTCGCCGATTCTCCCGCAGGCGAAGAAGCGGCTTCTTCGCACACAGAGCATTGTGGCGAGCGCAGGGAGCTCCTGAGAGCGGTTTGTGCCGAAAGAAGCCCGGGACCGGCACTTAGCTTCGGAGAGCTGCGTATCTGCGTCTTCTGCGTGTCTTGCCGCTCTACACTCAGCAAAAAGCTTTTCCACCATATCTTGCAAGGAGAAACTCTGCCAGGAAAGAAAACATCCAAAATCTTGTTCTAAAGCTTGCACGGGGGTCTGCAAAGAGTTTGGCAAGAATGAAAGGTAGTTGTCCAAAACTCGTTCTTTTCCAATAGAATAACCATGGAAAAGGCAGGAGAGTGGTAAAGTACTGTTTTCTCTAAGTCTGAAGGCTGCCCACACTGTGCCTGTGTGCCGCAGCTTGCATCTTCGCCTTTGGGAAGCTGCCGCTCGCCGATTCTCCCGCAGGCGAAGAAGCGGCTTCTTCGCACACAGAGCATTGTGGCGAGCGCAGGGAGCTCCTGAGAGCGGTTTGTGCCGAAAGAAGCCCGGGACCGGCACTTAGCTTCGGAGAGCTGCGTATCTGCGTCTTCTGCGTGTCTTGCCGCTCTACACTCAGCAAAAAGCTTTTCCACCATATCTTGCAAGGAGAAACTCTGCCAGGAAAGAAAACATCCAAAATCTTGTTCTAAAGCTTGCACGGGGGTCTGCAAAGAGTTTGGCAAGAATGAAAGGTAGTTGTCCAAAACTCGTTCTTTTCCAATAGAATAACCATGGAAAAGGCAGGAGAGTGGTAAAGTACTGTTTTCTCTAAGTCTGAATGCTGCCCACACTGTGCCTGCGTGCTGCAGCTTGCATCTTCGCCTTTGGGAAGCTGCCGCTCGCCGATTCTCCCGGAGGCGAAGAAGCGGCTTCTTCGCACACAGAGCATTGTGGCGAGCGCAGGGAGCTCCTGAGAGCGGTTTGTGCCGAAAGAAGCCCGGGACCGGCACTTAGCTTCGGAGAGCTGCGTATCTGCGTCTTCTGCGTGTCTTGCCGCTCTACACTCAGCAAAAAGCTTTTCCACCATATCTTGCAAGGAGAAACTCTGCCAGGAAAGAAAACATCCAAAATCTTGTTCTAAAGCTTGCACGGGGGTCTGCAAAGAGTTTGGCAAGAATGAAAGGTAGTTGTCCAAAACTCCTTCTTTTCCAAAAGAATAACCATGGATAAGGCAGGAGAGTGGTAAAGTACTGTTTTATCTAAGTCTGAATGCTGCCCACACTGTGCCTGTGTGCTGCAGCTTGCATCTTTGCCTTTGGGAAGCTGCCGCTCGCCGATTCTCCCGCAGGCGAAGAAGCGGCTTCTTCGCACACAGAGCATTGTGGCGAGCGCAGGGAGCTGCTGAGAGCGGTTTGTGCCGAAAGAAGCCCGGGACCGGCACTTAGCTTCGGAGAGCTGCGTATCTGCGTCTTCTGCGTGTCTTGCCGCTCTACACTCAGCAAAAAGCTTTTCCACCATATCTTGCAAGGAGAAACTCTGCCAGGAAAGAAAACATCCAAAATCTTGTTCTAAAGCTTGCACGGGGGTCTGCAAAGAGTTTGGCAAGAATGAAAGGTAGTTGTCCAAAACTCGTTCTTTTCCAATAGAATAACCATGGAAAAGGCAGGAGAGTGGTAAAGTACTGTTTTCTCTAAGTCTGAAGGCTGCCCACACTGTGCCTGTGTGCTGCAGCTTGCATCTTCGCCTTTGGGAAGCTGCCGCTCGCCGATTCTCCCGGAGGCGAAGAAGAGGCTTCTTCGCACACAGAGCATTGTGGCGAGCGCAGGGAGCTCCTGAGAGCGGTTTGTGCCGAAAGAAGCCCGGGACCGGCACTTAGCTTCGGAGAGCTGCGTATCTGCGTCTTCTGCGTGTCTTGCCGCTCTACACTCAGCCAAAAGCTTTTCCACCATATCTTGCAAGGAGAAACTCTGCCAGGAAAGAAAACATCCAAAATCTTGTTCTAAAGCTTGCACGGGGGTCTGCAAAGAGTTTGGCAAGAATGAAAGGTAGTTGTCCAAAACTCGTTCTTTTCCAATAGAATAACCATGGAAAAGGCAGGAGAGTGGTAAAGTACTGTTTTCTCTAAGTCTGAAGGCTGCCCACACTGTGCCTGTGTGCTGCAGCTTGCATCTTCGCCTTTGGGAAGCTGCCGCTCGCCGATTCTCCCGCAGGCGAAGAAGCGGCTTCTTCGCACACAGAGCATTGTGGCGAGCGCAGGGAGCTCCTGAGAGCGGTTTGTGCCGAAAGAAGCCCGGGACCGGCACTTAGCTTCGGAGAGCTGCGTATCTGCGTCTTCTGCGTGTCTTGCCGCTCTACACTCAGCAAAAAGCTTTTCCACCATATCTTGCAAGGAGAAACTCTGCCAGGAAAGAAAACATCCAAAATCTGGTTCTAAAGCTTGCACGGGGGTCTGCAAAGAGTTTGGCAAGAATGAAAGGTAGTTGTCCAAAACTCGTTCTTTTCCAATAGAATAACCATGGAAAAGGCAGGAGAGTGGTAAAGTACTGTTTTCTCTAAGTCTGAAGGCTGCCCACACTGTGCCTGTGTGCTGCAGCTTGCATCTTCGCCTTTGCGAAGCTGCCGCTCGCCGATTCTCCCGGAGGCGAAGAAGCGGCTTCTTCGCACACAGAGCATTGTGGCGAGCGCAGGGAGCTCCTGAGAGCGGTTTGTGCCGAAAGAAGCCCGGGACCGGCACTTAGCTTCGGAGAGCTGCGTATCTGCGTCTTCTGCGTGTCTTGCCGCTCTACACTCAGCCAAAAGCTTTTCCACCATATCTTGCAAGGAGAAACTCTGCCAGGAAAGAAAACATCCAAAATCTTGTTCTAAAGCTTGCACGGAGGTCTGCAAAGAGTTTGGCAAGAATGAAAGGTAGTTGTCCAAAACTCGTTCTTTTCCAATAGAATAACCATGGAAAAGGCAGGAGAGTGGTAAAGTACTGTTTTCTCTAAGTCTGAAGGCTGCCCACACTGTGCCTGTGTGCTGCAGCTTGCATCTTCGCCTTTGGGAAGGTGCCGCTCGCCGATTCTCCCGCAGGCGAAGAAGCGGCTTCTTCGCACACAGAGCATTGTGGCGAGCGCAGGGAGCTCCTGAGAGCGGTTTGTGCCGAAAGAAGCCCGGGACCGGCACTTAGCTTCGGAGAGCTGCGTATCTGCGTCTTCTGCGTGTCTTGCCGCTCTACACTCAGCAAAAAGCTTTTCCACCATATCTTGCAAGGAGAAACTCTGCCAGGAAAGAAAACATCCAAAATCTGGTTCTAAAGCTTGCACGGGGGTCTGCAAAGAGTTTGGCAAGAATGAAAGGTAGTTGTCCAAAACTCGTTCTTTTCCAATAGAATAACCATGGAAAAGGCAGGAGAGTGGTAAAGTACTGTTTTCTCTAAGTCTGAAGGCTGCCCACACTGTGCCTGTGTGCTGCAGCTTGCATCTTCGCCTTTGCGAAGCTGCCGCTCGCCGATTCTCCCGGAGGCGAAGAAGCGGCTTCTTCGCACACAGAGCATTGTGGCGAGCGCAGGGAGCTCCTGAGAGCGGTTTGTGCCGAAAGAAGCCCGGGACCGGCACTTAGCTTCGGAGAGCTGCGTATCTGCGTCTTCTGCGTGTCTTGCCGCTCTACACTCAGCAAAAAGCTTTTCCACCATATCTTGCAAGGAGAAACTCTGCCAGGAAAGAAAACATCCAAAATCTTGTTCTAAAGCTTGCACGGGGGTCTGCAAAGAGTTTGGCAAGAATGAAAGGTAGTTGTCCAAAACTCGTTCTTTTCCAATAGAATAACCATGGAAAAGGCAGGAGAGTGGTAAAGTACTGTTTTCTCTAAGTCTGAAGGCTGCCCACACTGTGCCTGTGTGCCGCAGCTTGCATCTTCGCCTTTGGGAAGATGCCGCTCGCCGATTCTCCCGCAGGCGAAGAAGCGGCTTCTTCGCACACAGAGCATTGTGGCGAGCGCAGGGAGCTCCTGAGAGCGGTTTGTGCCGAAAGAAGCCCGGGACCGGCACTTAGCTTCGGAGAGCTGCGTATCTGCGTCTTCTGCGTGTCTTGCCGCTCTACACTCAGCAAAAAGCTTTTCCACCATATCTTGCAAGGAGAAACTCTGCCAGGAAAGAAAACATCCAAAATCTTGTTCTAAAGCTTGCACGGGGGTCTGCAAAGAGTTTGGCAAGAATGAAAGGTAGTTGTCCAAAACTCGTTCTTTTCCAATAGAATAACCATGGAAAAGGCAGGAGAGTGGTAAAGTACTGTTTTCTCTAAGTCTGAAGGCTGCCCACACTGTGCCTGTGTGCCGCAGCTTGCATCTTCGCCTTTGGGAAGCTGCCGCTCGCCGATTCTCCCGCAGGCGAAGAAGCGGCTTCTTCGCACACAGAGCATTGTGGCGAGCGCAGGGAGCTCCTGAGAGCGGTTTGTGCCGAAAGAAGCCCGGGACCGGCACTTAGCTTCGGAGAGCTGCGTATCTGCGTCTTCTGCGTGTCTTGCCGCTCTACACTCAGCAAAAAGCTTTTCCACCATATCTTGCAAGGAGAAACTCTGCCAGGAAAGAAAACATCCAAAATCTGGTTCTAAAGCTTGCACGGGGGTCTGCAAAGAGTTTGGCAAGAATGAAAGGTAGTTGTCCAAAACTCGTTCTTTTCCAATAGAATAACCATGGAAAAGGCAGGAGAGTGGTAAAGTACTGTTTTCTCTAAGTCTGAAGGCTGCCCACACTGTGCCTGTGTGCTGCAGCTTGCATCTTCGCCTTTGCGAAACTGCCGCTCGCCGATTCTCCCGCAGGCGAAGAAGCGGCTTCTTCGCACACAGAGCATTGTGGCGAGCGCAGGGAGCTCCTGAGAGCGGTTTGTGCCGAAAGAAGCCCGGGACCGGCACTTAGCTTCGGAGAGCTGCGTATCTGCGTCTTCTGCGTGTCTTGCCGCTCTACACTCAGCCAAAAGCTTTTCCACCATATCTTGCAAGGAGAAACTCTGCCAGGAAAGAAAACATCCAAAATCTTGTTCTAAAGCTTGCACGGAGGTCTGCAAAGAGTTTGGCAAGAATGAAAGGTAGTTGTCCAAAACTCGTTCTTTTCCAATAGAATAACCATGGAAAAGGCAGGAGAGTGGTAAAGTACTGTTTTCTCTAAGTCTGAAGGCTGCCCACACTGTGCCTGTGTGCTGCAGCTTGCATCTTCGCCTTTGGGAAGGTGCCGCTCGCCGATTCTCCCGCAGGCGAAGAAGCGGCTTCTTCGCACACAGAGCATTGTGGCGAGCGCAGGGAGCTCCTGAGAGCGGTTTGTGCCGAAAGAAGCCCGGGACCGGCACTTAGCTTCGGAGAGCTGCGTATCTGCGTCTTCTGCGTGTCTTGCCGCTCTACACTCAGCAAAAAGCTTTTCCACCATATCTTGCAAGGAGAAACTCTGCCAGGAAAGAAAACATCCAAAATCTTGTTCTAAAGCTTGCACGGGGGTCTGCAAAGAGTTTGGCAAGAATGAAAGGTAGTTGTCCAAAACTCGTTCTTTTCCAATAGAATAACCATGGAAAAGGCAGGAGAGTGGTAAAGTACTGTTTTCTCTAAGTCTGAAGGCTGCCCACACTGTGCCTGTGTGCCGCAGCTTGCATCTTCGCCTTTGGGAAGCTGCCGCTCGCCGATTCTCCCGCAGGCGAAGAAGCGGCTTCTTCGCACACAGAGCATTGTGGCGAGCGCAGGGAGCTCCTGAGAGCGGTTTGTGCCGAAAGAAGCCCGGGACCGGCACTTAGCTTCGGAGAGCTGCGTATCTGCGTCTTCTGCGTGTCTTGCCGCTCTACACTCAGCAAAAAGCTTTTCCACCATATCTTGCAAGGAGAAACTCTGCCAGGAAAGAAAACATCCAAAATCTTGTTCTAAAGCTTGCACGGGGGTCTGCAAAGAGTTTGGCAAGAATGAAAGGTAGTTGTCCAAAACTCGTTCTTTTCCAATAGAATAACCATGGAAAAGGCAGGAGAGTGGTAAAGTACTGTTTTCTCTAAGTCTGAATGCTGCCCACACTGTGCCTGCGTGCTGCAGCTTGCATCTTCGCCTTTGGGAAGCTGCCGCTCGCCGATTCTCCCGGAGGCGAAGAAGCGGCTTCTTCGCACACAGAGCATTGTGGCGAGCGCAGGGAGCTCCTGAGAGCGGTTTGTGCCGAAAGAAGCCCGGGACCGGCACTTAGCTTCGGAGAGCTGCGTATCTGCGTCTTCTGCGTGTCTTGCCGCTCTACACTCAGCAAAAAGCTTTTCCACCATATCTTGCAAGGAGAAACTCTGCCAGGAAAGAAAACATCCAAAATCTTGTTCTAAAGCTTGCACGGGGGTCTGCAAAGAGTTTGGCAAGAATGAAAGGTAGTTGTCCAAAACTCCTTCTTTTCCAAAAGAATAACCATGGATAAGGCAGGAGAGTGGTAAAGTACTGTTTTATCTAAGTCTGAATGCTGCCCACACTGTGCCTGTGTGCTGCAGCTTGCATCTTTGCCTTTGGGAAGCTGCCGCTCGCCGATTCTCCCGCAGGCGAAGAAGCGGCTTCTTCGCACACAGAGCATTGTGGCGAGCGCAGGGAGCTGCTGAGAGCGGTTTGTGCCGAAAGAAGCCCGGGACCGGCACTTAGCTTCGGAGAGCTGCGTATCTGCGTCTTCTGCGTGTCTTGCCGCTCTACACTCAGCAAAAAGCTTTTCCACCATATCTTGCAAGGAGAAACTCTGCCAGGAAAGAAAACATCCAAAATCTTGTTCTAAAGCTTGCACGGGGGTCTGCAAAGAGTTTGGCAAGAATGAAAGGTAGTTGTCCAAAACTCGTTCTTTTCCAATAGAATAACCATGGAAAAGGCAGGAGAGTGGTAAAGTACTGTTTTCTCTAAGTCTGAAGGCTGCCCACACTGTGCCTGTGTGCTGCAGCTTGCATCTTCGCCTTTGGGAAGCTGCCGCTCGCCGATTCTCCCGGAGGCGAAGAAGAGGCTTCTTCGCACACAGAGCATTGTGGCGAGCGCAGGGAGCTCCTGAGAGCGGTTTGTGCCGAAAGAAGCCCGGGACCGGCACTTAGCTTCGGAGAGCTGCGTATCTGCGTCTTCTGCGTGTCTTGCCGCTCTACACTCAGCCAAAAGCTTTTCCACCATATCTTGCAAGGAGAAACTCTGCCAGGAAAGAAAACATCCAAAATCTTGTTCTAAAGCTTGCACGGGGGTCTGCAAAGAGTTTGGCAAGAATGAAAGGTAGTTGTCCAAAACTCGTTCTTTTCCAATAGAATAACCATGGAAAAGGCAGGAGAGTGGTAAAGTACTGTTTTCTCTAAGTCTGAAGGCTGCCCACACTGTGCCTGTGTGCTGCAGCTTGCATCTTCGCCTTTGGGAAGCTGCCGCTCGCCGATTCTCCCGCAGGCGAAGAAGCGGCTTCTTCGCACACAGAGCATTGTGGCGAGCGCAGGGAGCTCCTGAGAGCGGTTTGTGCCGAAAGAAGCCCGGGACCGGCACTTAGCTTCGGAGAGCTGCGTATCTGCGTCTTCTGCGTGTCTTGCCGCTCTACACTCAGCCAAAAGCTTTTCCACCATATCTTGCAAGGAGAAACTCTGCCAGGAAAGAAAACATCCAAAATCTTGTTCTAAAGCTTGCACGGGGGTCTGCAAAGAGTTTGGCAAGAATGAAAGGTAGTTGTCCAAAACTCGTTCTTTTCCAATAGAATAACCATGGAAAAGGCAGGAGAGTGGTAAAGTACTGTTTTCTCTAAGTCTGAAGGCTGCCCACACTGTGCCTGCGTGCTGCAGCTTGCATCTTCGCCTTTGGCAAGCTGCCGCTCGCCGATTCTCCCGGAGGCGAAGAAGCGGCTTCTTCGCACACAGAGCATTGTGGCGAGCGCAGGGAGCTCCTGAGAGCGGTTTGTGCCGAAAGGAGCCCGAGACCGGCACTTAGCTTCGGAGAGCTGCGTATCCGCGTCCTCTGCGTGTCTTGCCGCTCTACAGTCAGCAAAAAGCTTTTCCACCATATCTTGCAAGGAGAAACTCTGCCAGGAAAGAAAACATCCAAAAACTTGTTCTAAAGCTTGCACGGGGGTCTGCAAAGAGTTTGGCAAGAATGAAAGGTAGTTGTCCAAAACTCGTTCTTTTCCAATAGAATAACCATGGAAAAGGCAGGAGAGTGGTAAAGTACTGTTTTCTCTAAGTCTGAAGGCTGCCCACACTGTGCCTGTGTGCTGCAGCTTGCATCTTCGCCTTTGGGAAGCTGCCGCTCGCCGATTCTCCCGCAGGCGAAGAAGCGGCTTCTTCGCACACAGAGCATTGTGGCGAGCGCAGGGAGCTGCTGAGAGCGGTTTGTGCCGAAAGAAGCCCGGGACCGGCACTTAGCTGCGGAGAGCTGCGTATCTGCGTCTTCTGCGTGTCTTGCCGCTCTACACTCAGCAAAAAGCTTTTCCACCATATCTTGCAAGGAGAAACTCTGCCAGGAAAGAAAACATCCAAAATCTTGTTCTAAAGCTTGCACGGGGGTCTGCAAAGAGTTTGGCAAGAATGAAAGGTAGTTGTCCAAAACTCGTTCTTTTCCAATAGAATAACCATGGAAAAGGCAGGAGAGTGGTAAAGTACTGTTTTCTCTAAGTCTGAAGGCTGCCCACACTGTGCCTGTGTGCTGCAGCTTGCATCTTCGCCTTTGGCAAGCTGCCGCTCGCCGATTCTCCCGGAGGCGAAGAAGCGGCTTCTTCGCACACAGAGCATTGTGGCGAGCGCAGGGAGCTCCTGAGAGCGGTTTGTGCCGAAAGAAGCCCGGGACCGGCACTTAGCTTCGGAGAGCTGCGTATCTGCGTCTTCTGCGTGTCTTGCCGCTCTACACTCAGCCAAAAGCTTTTCCACCATATCTTGCAAGGAGAAACTCTGCCAGGAAAGAAAACATCCAAAATCTTGTTCTAAAGCTTGCACGGGGGTCTGCAAAGAGTTTGGCAAGAATGAAAGGTAGTTGTCCAAAACTCGTTCTTTTCCAATAGAATAACCATGGAAAAGGCAGGAGAGTGGTAAAGTACTGTTTTCTCTAAGTCTGAATGCTGCCCACACTGTGCCTGTGTGCTGCAGCTTGCATCTTCGCCTTTGGGAAGCTGCCGCTCGCCGATTCTCCCGGAGGCGAAGAAGCGGCTTCTTCGCACACAGAGCATTGTGGCGAGCGCAGGGAGCTCCTGAGAGCGGTTTGTGCCGAAAGAAGCCCGGGACGGGCACTTAGCTTCGGAGAGCTGCGTATCCGCGTCTTCTGCGTGTCTTGCCGCTCTACACTCAGCAAAAAGCTTTTCCACCATATCTTGCAAGGAGAAACTCTGCCAGGAAAGAAAACATCCAAAATCTTGTTCTAAAGCTTGCACGTGGGTCTGCAAAGAGTTTGGCAAGAATGAAAGGTAGTTGTCCAAAACTCGTTCTTTTCCAATAGAATAACCATGGAAAAGGCAGGAGAGTGGTAAAGTACTGTTTTCTCTAAGTCTGAAGGCTGCCCACACTGTGCCTGTGTGCCGCAGCTTGCATCTTCGCCTTTGGGAAGCTGCCGCTCGCCGATTCTCCCGCAGGCGAAGAAGCGGCTTCTTCGCACACAGAGCATTGTGGCGAGCGCAGGGAGCTCCTGAGAGCGGTTTGTGCCGAAAGAAGCCCGGGACCGGCACTTAGCTTCGGAGAGCTGCGTATCTGCGTCTTCTGTGTGTCTTGCCGCTCTACACTCAGCAAAAAGCTTTTCCACCATATCTTGCAAGGAGAAACTCTGCCAGGAAAGAAAACATCCAAAATCTTGTTCTAAAGCTTGCACGGGGGTCTGCAAAGAGTTTGGCAAGAATGAAAGGTAGTTGTCCAAAACTCGTTCTTTTCCAATAGAATAACCATGGAAAAGGCAGGAGAGTGGTAAAGTACTGTTTTCTCTAAGTCTGAAGGCTGCCCACACTGTGCCTGTGTGCTGCAGCTTGCATCTTCGCCTTTGGGAAGCTGCCGCTCGCCGATTCTCCCGCAGGCGAAGAAGCGGCTTCTTCGCACACAGAGCATTGTGGCGAGCGCAGGGAGCTCCTGAGAGCGGTTTGTGCCGAAAGAAGCCCGGGACCGGCACTTAGCTTCGGAGAGCTGCGTATCTGCGTCTTCTGCGTGTCTTGCCGCTCTACACTCAGCAAAAAGCTTTTCCACCATATCTTGCAAGGAGAAACTCTGCCAGGAAAGAAAACATCCAAAATCTTGTTCTAAAGCTTGCACGTGGGTCTGCAAAGAGTTTGGCAAGAATGAAAGGTAGTTGTCCAAAACTCGTTCTTTTCCAATAGAATAACCATGGAAAAGGCAGGAGAGTGGTAAAGTACTGTTTTCTCTAAGTCTGAAGGCTGCCCACACTGTGCCTGTGTGCCGCAGCTTGCATCTTCGCCTTTGGGAAGATGCCGCTCGCCGATTCTCCCGCAGGCGAAGAAGCGGCTTCTTCGCACACAGAGCATTGTGGCGAGCGCAGGGAGCTCCTGAGAGCGGTTTGTGCCGAAAGAAGCCCGGGACCGGCACTTAGCTTCGGAGAGCTGCGTATCTGCGTCTTCTGCGTGTCTTGCCGCTCTACACTCAGCAAAAAGCTTTTCCACCATATCTTGCAAGGAGAAACTCTGCCAGGAAAGAAAACATCCAAAATCTTGTTCTAAAGCTTGCACGGGGGTCTGCAAAGAGTTTGGCAAGAATGAAAGGTAGTTGTCCAAAACTCGTTCTTTTCCAATAGAATAACCATGGAAAAGGCAGGAGAGTGGTAAAGTACTGTTTTCTCTAAGTCTGAAGGCTGCCCACACTGTGCCTGTGTGCCGCAGCTTGCATCTTCGCCTTTGGGAAGCTGCCGCTCGCCGATTCTCCCGCAGGCGAAGAAGCGGCTTCTTCGCACACAGAGCATTGTGGCGAGCGCAGGGAGCTCCTGAGAGCGGTTTGTGCCGAAAGAAGCCCGGGACCGGCACTTAGCTTCGGAGAGCTGCGTATCTGCGTCTTCTGCGTGTCTTGCCGCTCTACACTCAGCAAAAAGCTTTTCCACCATATCTTGCAAGGAGAAACTCTGCCAGGAAAGAAAACATCCAAAATCTGGTTCTAAAGCTTGCACGGGGGTCTGCAAAGAGTTTGGCAAGAATGAAAGGTAGTTGTCCAAAACTCGTTCTTTTCCAATAGAATAACCATGGAAAAGGCAGGAGAGTGGTAAAGTACTGTTTTCTCTAAGTCTGAAGGCTGCCCACACTGTGCCTGTGTGCTGCAGCTTGCATCTTCGCCTTTGCGAAGCTGCCGCTCGCCGATTCTCCCGGAGGCGAAGAAGCGGCTTCTTCGCACACAGAGCATTGTGGCGAGCGCAGGGAGCTCCTGAGAGCGGTTTGTGCCGAAAGAAGCCCGGGACCGGCACTTAGCTTCGGAGAGCTGCGTATCTGCGTCTTCTGCGTGTCTTGCCGCTCTACACTCAGCAAAAAGCTTTTCCACCATATCTTGCAAGGAGAAACTCTGCCAGGAAAGAAAACATCCAAAATCTTGTTCTAAAGCTTGCACGTGGGTCTGCAAAGAGTTTGGCAAGAATGAAAGGTAGTTGTCCAAAACTCGTTCTTTTCCAATAGAATAACCATGGAAAAGGCAGGAGAGTGGTAAAGTACTGTTTTCTCTAAGTCTGAAGGCTGCCCACACTGTGCCTGTGTGCCGCAGCTTGCATCTTCGCCTTTGGGAAGCTGCCGCTCGCCGATTCTCCCGCAGGCGAAGAAGCGGCTTCTTCGCACACAGAGCATTGTGGCGAGCGCAGGGAGCTCCTGAGAGCGGTTTGTGCCGAAAGAAGCCCGGGACCGGCACTTAGCTTCGGAGAGCTGCGTATCTGCGTCTTCTGCGTGTCTTGCCGCTCTACACTCAGCAAAAAGCTTTTCCACCATATCTTGCAAGGAGAAACTCTGCCAGGAAAGAAAACATCCAAAATCTTGTTCTAAAGCTTGCACGGGGGTCTGCAAAGAGTTTGGCAAGAATGAAAGGTAGTTGTCCAAACCTCGTTCTTTTCCAATAGAATAACCATGGAAAAGGCAGGAGAGTGGTAAAGTACTGTTTTCTCTAAGTCTGAAAGCTGCCCACACTGTGCCTGCGTGCTGCAGCTTGCATCTTCGCCTTTGGGAAGCTGCCGCTCGCCGATTCTCCCGGAGGCGAAGAAGCGGCTTCTTCGCACACAGAGCATTGTGGCGAGCGCAGGGAGCTCCTGAGAGCGGTTTGTGCCGAAAGAAGCCCGGGACCGGCACTTAGCTTCGGAGAGCTGCGTATCTGCGTCTTCTGCGTGTCTTGCCGCTCTACACTCAGCAAAAAGCTTTTCCACCCATATCTTGCAAGGAGAAACTCTGCCAGGAAAGAAAACATCCAAAATCTTGTTCTAAAGCTTGCACGGGGGTCTGCAAAGAGTTTGGCAAGAATGAAAGGTAGTTGTCCAAAACTTCTTTTCCAATAGAATAACCATGGAAAAGGCAGGAGAGTGGTAAAGTACTGTTTTATCTAAGTCTGAATGCTGCCCACACTGTGCCTGTGTGCTGCAGCTTGCATCTTTGCCTTTGGGAAGCTGCCGCTCGCCGATTCTCCCGCAGGCGAAGAAGCGGCTTCTTCGCACACAGAGAGCATTGTGGCGAGCGCAGGGAGCTGCTGAGAGCGGTTTGTGCCGAAAGAAGCCCGGGACCGGCACTTAGCTTCGGAGAGCTGCGTATCTGCGTCTTCTGCGTGTCTTGCCGCTCTACACTCAGCAAAAAGCTTTTCCACCATATCTTGCAAGGAGAAACTCTGCCAGGAAAGAAAACATCCAAAATCTTGTTCTAAAGCTTGCACGGGGGTCTGCAAAGAGTTTGGCAAGAATGAAAGGTAGTTGTCCAAAACTCGTTCTTTTCCAATAGAATAACCATGGAAAAGGCAGGAGAGTGGTAAAGTACTGTTTTCTCTAAGTCTGAAGGCTGCCCACACTGTGCCTGTGTGCTGCAGCTTGCATCTTCGCCTTTGGGAAGCTGCCGCTCGCCGATTCTCCCGCAGGCGAAGAAGAGGCTTCTTCGCACACAGAGCATTGTGGCGAGCGCAGGGAGCTCCTGAGAGCGGTTTGTGCCGAAAGAAGCCCGGGACCGGCACTTAGCTTCGGAGAGCTGCGTATCTGCGTCTTCTGCGTGTCTTGCCGCTCTACACTCAGCCAAAAGCTTTTCCACCATATCTTGCAAGGAGAAACTCTGCCAGGAAAGAAAACATCCAAAATCTTGTTCTAAAGCTTGCACGGGGGTCTGCAAAGAGTTTGGCAAGAATGAAAGGTAGTTGTCCAAAACTCGTTCTTTTCCAATAGACTAACCATGGAAAAGGCAGGAGAGTGGTAAAGTACTGTTTTCTCTAAGTCTGAAGGCTGCCCACACTGTGCCTGCGTGCTGCAGCTTGCATCTTCGCCTTTGGGAAGCTGCCGCTCGCCGATTCTCCCGCAGGCGAAGAAGCGGCTTCTTCGCACACAGAGCATTGTGGCGAGCGCAGGGAGCTCCTGAGAGCGGTTTGTGCCGAAAGAAGCCCGGGACCGGCACTTAGCTTCGGAGAGCTGCGTATCTGCGTCTTCTGCGTGTCTTGCCGCTCTACACTCAGCCAAAAGCTTTTCAACCATATCTTGCAAGGAGAAACTCTGCCAGGAAAGAAAACATCCAAAATCTTGTTCTAAAGCTTGCACGGGGGTCTGCAAAGAGTTTGGCAAGAATGAAAGGTAGTTGTCCAAACCTCGTTCTTTTCCAATAGAATAACCATGGAAAAGGCAGGAGAGTGGTAAAGTACTGTTTTCTCTAAGTCTGAAGGCTGCCCACACTGTGCCTGCGTGCTGCAGCTTGCATCTTCGCCTTTGGCAAGCTGCCGCTCGCCGATTCTCCCGGAGGCGAAGAAGCGGCTTCTTCGCACACAGAGCATTGTGGCGAGCGCAGGGAGCTCCTGAGAGCGGTTTGTGCCGAAAGGAGCCCGAGACCGGCACTTAGCTTCGGAGAGCTGCGTATCCGCGTCTTCTGCGTGTCTTGCCGCTCTACACTCAGCAAAAAGCTTTTCAACAATATCTTGCAAGGAGAAACTCTGCCAGGAAAGAAAACATCCAAAAACTTGTTCTAAAGCTTGCACGGGGGTCTGCAAAGAGTTTGGCAAGAATGAAAGGTAGTTGTCCAAAACTCGTTCTTTTCCAATAGAATAACCATGGAAAAGGCAGGAGAGTGGTAAAGTACTGTTTTCTCTAAGTCTGAAGGCTGCCCACACTGTGCCTGTGTGCTGCAGCTTGCATCTTCGCCTTTGGGAAGCTGCCGCTCGCCGATTCTCCCGCAGGCGAAGAAGCGGCTTCTTCGCACACAGAGCATTGTGGCGAGCGCAGGGAGCTCCTGAGAGCGGTTTGTGCCGAAAGAAGCCCGGGACCGGCACTTAGCTTCGGAGAGCTGCGTATCTGCGTCTTCTGCGTGTCTTGCCGCTCTACACTCAGCAAAAAGCTTTTCCACCATATCTTGCAAGGAGAAACTCTGCCAGGAAAGAAAACATCCAAAATCTTGTTCTAAAGCTTGCACGGGGGTCTGCAAAGAGTTTGGCAAGAATGAAAGGTAGTTGTCCAAAACTCGTTCTTTTCCAATAGAATAACCATGGAAAAGGCAGGAGAGTGGTAAAGTACTGTTTTCTCTAAGTCTGAAGGCTGCCAACACTGTGCCTGTGTGCTGCAGCTTGCATCTTCGCCTTTGGGAAGCTGCCGCTCGCCGATTCTCCCGCAGGCGAAGAAGCGGCTTCTTCGCACACAGAGCATTGTGGCGAGCGCAGGGAGCTCCTGAGAGCGGTTTGTGCCGAAAGAAGCCCGGGACCGGCACTTAGCTTCGGAGAGCTGCGTATCTGCGTCTTCTGCGTGTCTTGCCGCTCTACACTCAGCCAAAAGCTTTTCCACCATATCTTGCAAGGAGAAACTCTGCCAGGAAAGAAAACATCCAAAATCTTGTTCTAAAGCTTGCACGGGGGTCTGCAAAGAGTTTGGCAAGAATGAAAGGTAGTTGTCCAAAACTCGTTCTTTTCCAATAGACTAACCATGGAAAAGGCAGGAGAGTGGTAAAGTACTGTTTTCTCTAAGTCTGAAGGCTGCCCACACTGTGCCTGCGTGCTGCAGCTTGCATCTTCGCCTTTGGGAAGCTGCCGCTCGCCGATTCTCCCGCAGGCGAAGAAGCGGCTTCTTCGCACACAGAGCATTGTGGCGAGCGCAGGGAGCTCCTGAGAGCGGTTTGTGCCGAAAGAAGCCCGGGACCGGCACTTAGCTTCGGAGAGCTGCGTATCTGCGTCTTCTGCGTGTCTTGCCGCTCTACACTCAGCCAAAAGCTTTTCAACCATATCTTGCAAGGAGAAACTCTGCCAGGAAAGAAAACATCCAAAATCTTGTTCTAAAGCTTGCACGGGGGTCTGCAAAGAGTTTGGCAAGAATGAAAGGTAGTTGTCCAAACCTCGTTCTTTTCCAATAGAATAACCATGGAAAAGGCAGGAGAGTGGTAAAGTACTGTTTTCTCTAAGTCTGAAGGCTGCCCACACTGTGCCTGCGTGCTGCAGCTTGCATCTTCGCCTTTGGCAAGCTGCCGCTCGCCGATTCTCCCGGAGGCGAAGAAGCGGCTTCTTCGCACACAGAGCATTGTGGCGAGCGCAGGGAGCTCCTGAGAGCGGTTTGTGCCGAAAGGAGCCCGAGACCGGCACTTAGCTTCGGAGAGCTGCGTATCCGCGTCTTCTGCGTGTCTTGCCGCTCTACACTCAGCAAAAAGCTTTTCAACAATATCTTGCAAGGAGAAACTCTGCCAGGAAAGAAAACATCCAAAAACTTGTTCTAAAGCTTGCACGGGGGTCTGCAAAGAGTTTGGCAAGAATGAAAGGTAGTTGTCCAAAACTCGTTCTTTTCCAATAGAATAACCATGGAAAAGGCAGGAGAGTGGTAAAGTACTGTTTTCTCTAAGTCTGAAGGCTGCCCACACTGTGCCTGTGTGCTGCAGCTTGCATCTTCGCCTTTGGGAAGCTGCCGCTCGCCGATTCTCCCGCAGGCGAAGAAGCGGCTTCTTCGCACACAGAGCATTGTGGCGAGCGCAGGGAGCTCCTGAGAGCGGTTTGTGCCGAAAGAAGCCCGGGACCGGCACTTAGCTTCGGAGAGCTGCGTATCTGCGTCTTCTGCGTGTCTTGCCGCTCTACACTCAGCAAAAAGCTTTTCCACCATATCTTGCAAGGAGAAACTCTGCCAGGAAAGAAAACATCCAAAATCTTGTTCTAAAGCTTGCACGGGGGTCTGCAAAGAGTTTGGCAAGAATGAAAGGTAGTTGTCCAAAACTCGTTCTTTTCCAATAGAATAACCATGGAAAAGGCAGGAGAGTGGTAAAGTACTGTTTTCTCTAAGTCTGAAGGCTGCCCACACTGTGCCTGTGTGCTGCAGCTTGCATCTTCGCCTTTGGCAAGCTGCCGCTCGCCGATTCTCCCGCAGGCGAAGAAGCGGCTTCTTCGCACACAGAGCATTGTGGCGAGCGCAGGGAGCTCCTGAGAGCGGTTTGTGCCGAAAGAAGCCCGGGACCGGCACTTAGCTTCGGAGAGCTGCGTATCTGCGTCTTCTGCGTGTCTTGCCGCTCTACACTCAGCCAAAAGCTTTTCCACCATATCTTGCAAGGAGAAACTCTGCCAGGAAAGAAAACATCCAAAATCTTGTTCTAAAGCTTGCACGGGGGTCTGCAAAGAGTTTGGCAAGAATGAAAGGTAGTTGTCCAAAACTCGTTCTTTTCCAATAGAATAACCATGGAAAAGGCAGGAGAGTGGTAAAGTACTGTTTTCTCTAAGTCTGAAGGCTGCCCACACTGTGCCTGTGTGCTGCAGCTTGCATCTTCGCCTTTGGGAAGCTGCCGCTCGCCGATTCTCCCGCAGGCGAAGAAGAGGCTTCTTCGCACACAGAGCATTGTGGCGAGCGCAGGGAGCTCCTGAGAGCGGTTTGTGCCGAAAGAAGCCCGGGACCGGCACTTAGCTTCGGAGAGCTGCGTATCTGCGTCTTCTGCGTGTCTTGCCGCTCTACACTCAGCCAAAAGCTTTTCCACCATATCTTGCAAGGAGAAACTCTGCCAGGAAAGAAAACATCCAAAATCTTGTTCTAAAGCTTGCACGGGGGTCTGCAAAGAGTTTGGCAAGAATGAAAGGTAGTTGTCCAAAACTCGTTCTTTTCCAATAGACTAACCATGGAAAAGGCAGGAGAGTGGTAAAGTACTGTTTTCTCTAAGTCTGAAGGCTGCCCACACTGTGCCTGCGTGCTGCAGCTTGCATCTTCGCCTTTGGGAAGCTGCCGCTCGCCGATTCTCCCGCAGGCGAAGAAGCGGCTTCTTCGCACACAGAGCATTGTGGCGAGCGCAGGGAGCTCCTGAGAGCGGTTTGTGCCGAAAGAAGCCCGGGACCGGCACTTAGCTTCGGAGAGCTGCGTATCTGCGTCTTCTGCGTGTCTTGCCGCTCTACACTCAGCCAAAAGCTTTTCACCCATATCTTGCAAGGAGAAACTCTGCCAGGAAAGAAAACATCCAAAATCTTGTTCTAAAGCTTGCACGGGGGTCTGCAAAGAGTTTGGCAAGAATGAAAGGTAGTTGTCCAAACCTCGTTCTTTTCCAATAGAATAACCATGGAAAAGGCAGGAGAGTGGTAAAGTACTGTTTTCTCTAAGTCTGAAGGCTGCCCACACTGTGCCTGTGTGCTGCAGCTTGCATCTTCGCCTTTGGGAAGCTGCCGCTCGCCGATTCTCCCGCAGGCGAAGAAGCGGCTTCTTCGCACACAGAGCATTGTGGCGAGCGCAGGGAGCTCCTGAGAGCGGTTTGTGCCGAAAGAAGCCCGGGACCGGCACTTAGCTTCGGAGAGCTGCGTATCTGCGTCTTCTGCGTGTCTTGCCGCTCTACACTCAGCAAAAAGCTTTTCCACCATATCTTGCAAGGAGAAACTCTGCCAGGAAAGAAAACATCCAAAATCTTGTTCTAAAGCTTGCACGGGGGTCTGCAAAGAGTTTGGCAAGAATGAAAGGTAGTTGTCCAAAACTCGTTCTTTTCCAATAGAATAACCATGGAAAAGGCAGGAGAGTGGTAAAGTACTGTTTTCTCTAAGTCTGAAGGCTGCCCACACTGTGCCTGTGTGCTGCAGCTTGCATCTTCGCCTTTGGCAAGCTGCCGCTCGCCGATTCTCCCGCAGGCGAAGAAGCGGCTTCTTCGCACACAGAGCATTGTGGCGAGCGCAGGGAGCTCCTGAGAGCGGTTTGTGCCGAAAGAAGCCCGGGACCGGCACTTAGCTTCGGAGAGCTGCGTATCTGCGTCTTCTGCGTGTCTTGCCGCTCTACACTCAGCCAAAAGCTTTTCCACCATATCTTGCAAGGAGAAACTCTGCCAGGAAAGAAAACATCCAAAATCTTGTTCTAAAGCTTGCACGGGGGTCTGCAAAGAGTTTGGCAAGAATGAAAGGTAGTTGTCCAAAACTCGTTCTTTTCCAATAGAATAACCATGGAAAAGGCAGGAGAGTGGTAAAGTACTGTTTTCTCTAAGTCTGAAGGCTGCCCACACTGTGCCTGTGTGCTGCAGCTTGCATCTTCGCCTTTGGGAAGCTGCCGCTCGCCGATTCTCCCGGAGGCGAAGAAGCGGCTTCTTCGCACACAGAGCATTGTGGCGAGCGCAGGGAGCTCCTGAGAGCGGTTTGTGCCGAAAGAAGCCCGGGACCGGCACTTAGCTTCGGAGAGCTGCGTATCTGCGTCTTCTGCGTGTCTTGCCGCTCTATACTCAGCAAAAAGCTTTTCCACCATATCTTGCAAGGAGAAACTCTGCCAGGAAAGAAAACATCCAAAATCTTGTTCTAAAGCTTGCACGGGGGTCTGCAAAGAGTTTGGCAAGAATGAAAGGTAGTTGTCCAAAACTCGTTCTTTTCCAATAGAATAACCATGGAAAAGGCAGGAGAGTGGTAAAGTACTGTTTTCTCTAAGTCTGAATGCTGCCCACACTGTGCCTGTGTGCTGCAGCTTGCATCTTCGCCTTTGGGAAGCTGCCACTCGCCGATTCTCCCGGAGGCGAAGAAGCGGCTTCTTCGCACACAGAGCATTGTGGCGAGCGCAGGGAGCTCCTGAGAGCGGTTTGTGCCGAAAGAAGCCCGGGACCGGCACTTAGCTTCGGAGAGCTGCGTATCCGCGTCTTCTGCGTGTCTTGCCGCTCTACACTCAGCAAAAAGCTTTTCCACCATATCTTGCAAGGAGAAACTCTGCCAGGAAAGAAAACATCCAAAATCTTGTTCTAAAGCTTGCACGGGGGTCTGCAAAGAGTTTGGCAAGAATGAAAGGTAGTTGTCCAAAACTCGTTCTTTTCCAATAGAATAACCATGGAAAAGGCAGGAGAGTGGTAAAGTACTGTTTTCTCTAAGTCTGAAGGCTGCCCACACTGTGCCTGTGTGCTGCAGCTTGCATCTTCGCCTTTGGGAAGCTGCCGCTCGCCGATTCTCCCGGAGGCGAAGAAGCGGCTTCTTCGCACACAGAGCATTGTGGCGAGCGCAGGGAGCTCCTGAGAGCGGTTTGTGCCGAAAGAAGCCCGGGACCGGCACTTAGCTTCGGAGAGCTGCGTATCCGCGTCTTCTGCGTGTCTTGCCGCTCTACACTCAGCAAAAAGCTTTTCCACCATATCTTGCAAGGAGAAACTCTGCCAGGAAAGAAAACATCCAAAAACTTGTTCTAAAGCTTGCACGGGGGTCTGCAAAGAGTTTGGCAAGAATGAAAGGTAGTTGTCCAAAACTCGTTCTTTTCCAATAGAATAACCATGGAAAAGGCAGGAGAGTGGTAAAGTACTGTTTTCTCTAAGTCTGAATGCTGCCCACACTGTGCCTGTGTGCTGCAGCTTGCATCTTCGCCTTTGGGAAGCTGCCGCTCGCCGATTCTCCCGGAGGCGAAGAAGCGGCTTCTTCGCACACAGAGCATTGTGGCGAGCGCAGGGAGCTCCTGAGAGCGGTTTGTGCCGAAAGAAGCCCGGGACCGGCACTTAGCTTCGGAGAGCTGCGTATCTGCGTCTTCTGCGTGTCTTGCCGCTCTACACTCAGCAAAAAGCTTTTCCACCATATCTTGCAAGGAGAAACTCTGCCAGGAAAGAAAACATCCAAAATCTTGTTCTAAAGCTTGCACGGGGGTCTGCAAAGAGTTTGGCAAGAATGAAAGGTAGTTGTCCAAAACTCGTTCTTTTCCAATAGAATAACCATGGAAAAGGCAGGAGAGTGGTAAAGTACTGTTTTCTCTAAGTCTGAAGGCTGCCCACACTGTGCCTGTGTGCCGCAGCTTGCATCTTCGCCTTTGGGAAGCTGCCGCTCGCCGATTCTCCCGCAGGCGAAGAAGCGGCTTCTTCGCACACAGAGCATTGTGGCGAGCGCAGGGAGCTCCTGAGAGCGGTTTGTGCCGAAAGAAGCCCGGGACCGGCACTTAGCTTCGGAGAGCTGCGTATCTGCGTCTTCTGCGTGTCTTGCCGCTCTACACTCAGCCAAAAGCTTTTCCACCATATCTTGCAAGGAGAAACTCTGCCAGGAAAGAAAACATCCAAAATCTTGTTCTAAAGCTTGCACGGGGGTCTGCAAAGAGTTTGGCAAGAATGAAAGGTAGTTGTCCAAAACTCGTTCTTTTCCAATAGAATAACCATGGAAAAGGCAGGAGAGTGGTAAAGTACTGTTTTCTCTAAGTCTGAAGGCTGCCCACACTGTGCCTGTGTGCCGCAGCTTGCATCTTCGCCTTTGGGAAGCTGCCGCTCGCCGATTCTCCCGCAGGCGAAGAAGCGGCTTCTTCGCACACAGAGCATTGTGGCGAGCGCAGGGAGCTCCTGAGAGCGGTTTGTGCCGAAAGAAGCCCGGGACCGGCACTTAGCTTCGGAGAGCTGCGTATCTGCGTCTTCTGCGTGTCTTGCCGCTCTACACTCAGCCAAAAGCTTTTCCACCATATCTTGCAAGGAGAAACTCTGCCAGGAAAGAAAACATCCAAAATCTGGTTCTAAAGCTTGCACGGGGGTCTGCAAAGAGTTTGGCAAGAATGAAAGGTAGTTGTCCAAAACTCGTTCTTTTCCAATAGAATAACCATGGAAAAGGCAGGAGAGTGGTAAAGTACTGTATTCTCTAAGTCTGAAGGCTGCCCACACTGTGCCTGTGTGCTGCAGCTTGCATCTTCGCCTTTGCGAAGCTGCCGCTCGCCGATTCTCCCGCAGGCGAAGAAGCGGCTTCTTCGCACACAGAGCATTGTGGCGAGCGCAGGGAGCTCCTGAGAGCGGTTTGTGCCGAAAGAAGCCCGGGACCGGCACTTAGCTTCGGAGAGCTGCGTATCTGCGTCTTCTGCGTGTCTTGCCGCTCTACACTCAGCCAAAAGCTTTTCCACCATATCTTGCAAGGAGAAACTCTGCCAGGAAAGAAAACATCCAAAATCTTGTTCCAATGCTTGCACGTGGGTCTGCAAAGAGTTTGGCAAGAATGAAAGGTAGTTGTCCAAAACTCGTTCTTTTCCAATAGAATAACCATGGAAAAGGCAGGAGAGTGGTAAAGTACTGTTTTCTCTAAGTCTGAAGGCTGCCCACACTGTGCCTGTGTGCTGCAGCTTGCATCTTCGCCTTTGGGAAGCTGCCGCTCGCCGATTCTCCCGCAGGCGAAGAAGCGGCTTCTTCGCACACAGAGCATTGTGGCGAGCGCAGGGAGCTCCTGAGAGCGGTTTGTGCCGAAAGAAGCCCGGGACCGGCACTTAGCTTCGGAGAGCTGCGTATCTGCGTCTTCTGCGTGTCTTGCCGCTCTACACTCAGCAAAAAGCTTTTCCACCATATCTTGCAAGGAGAAACTCTGCCAGGAAAGAAAACATCCAAAATCTTGTTCTAAAGCTTGCACGGGGGTCTGCAAAGAGTTTGGCAAGAATGAAAGGTAGTTGTCCAAAACTCGTTCTTTTCCAATAGAATAACCATGGAAAAGGCAGGAGAGTGGTAAAGTACTGTTTTCTCTAAGTCTGAAGGCTGCCCACACTGTGCCTGTGTGCTGCAGCTTGCATCTTCGCCTTTGGCAAGCTGCCGCTCGCCGATTCTCCCGCAGGCGAAGAAGCGGCTTCTTCGCACACAGAGCATTGTGGCGAGCGCAGGGAGCTCCTGAGAGCGGTTTGTGCCGAAAGAAGCCCGGGACCGGCACTTAGCTTCGGAGAGCTGCGTATCTGCGTCTTCTGCGTGTCTTGCCGCTCTACACTCAGCCAAAAGCTTTTCCACCATATCTTGCAAGGAGAAACTCTGCCAGGAAAGAAAACATCCAAAATCTTGTTCTAAAGCTTGCACGGGGGTCTGCAAAGAGTTTGGCAAGAATGAAAGGTAGTTGTCCAAAACTCGTTCTTTTCCAATAGAATAACCATGGAAAAGGCAGGAGAGTGGTAAAGTACTGTTTTCTCTAAGTCTGAAGGCTGCCCACACTGTGCCTGTGTGCTGCAGCTTGCATCTTCGCCTTTGGGAAGCTGCCGCTCGCCGATTCTCCCGCAGGCGAAGAAGAGGCTTCTTCGCACACAGAGCATTGTGGCGAGCGCAGGGAGCTCCTGAGAGCGGTTTGTGCCGAAAGAAGCCCGGGACCGGCACTTAGCTTCGGAGAGCTGCGTATCTGCGTCTTCTGCGTGTCTTGCCGCTCTACACTCAGCCAAAAGCTTTTCCACCATATCTTGCAAGGAGAAACTCTGCCAGGAAAGAAAACATCCAAAATCTTGTTCTAAAGCTTGCACGGGGGTCTGCAAAGAGTTTGGCAAGAATGAAAGGTAGTTGTCCAAAACTCGTTCTTTTCCAATAGAATAACCATGGATAAGGCAGGAGAGTGGTAAAGTACTGTTTTCTCTAAGTCTGAATGCTGCCCACACTGTGCCTGTGTGCTGCAGCTTGCATCTTCGCCTTTGGCAAGCTGCCGCTCGCCGATTCTCCCGGAGGCGAAGAAGCGGCTTCTTCGCACACAGAGCATTGTGGCGAGCGCAGGGAGCTCCTGAGAGCGGTTTGTGCCGAAAGAAGCCCGGGACCGGCACTTAGCTTCGGAGAGCTGCGTATCTGCGTCTTCTGCGTGTCTTGCCGCTCTACACTCAGCAAAAAGCTTTTCCACCATATCTTGCAAGGAGAAACTCTGCCAGGAAAGAAAACATCCAAAATCTTGTTCTAAAGCTTGCACGGGGGTCTGCAAAGAGTTTGGCAAGAATGAAAGGTAGTTGTCCAAAACTCGTTCTTTTCCAATAGAATAACCATGGAAAAGGCAGGAGAGTGGTAAAGTACTGTTTTCTCTAAGTCTGAAGGCTGCCCACACTGTGCCTGTGTGCTGCAGCTTGCATCTTCGCCTTTGGGAAGCTGCCGCTCGCCGATTCTCCCGGAGGCGAAGAAGCGGCTTCTTCGCACACAGAGCATTGTGGCGAGCGCAGGGAGCTCCTGAGAGCGGTTTGTGCCGAAAGAAGCCCGGGACCGGCACTTAGCTTCGGAGAGCTGCGTATCTGCGTCTTCTGCGTGTCTTGCCGCTCTACACTCAGCCAAAAGCTTTTCCACCATATCTTGCAAGGAGAAACTCTGCCAGGAAAGAAAACATCCAAAATCTTGTTCTAAAGCTTGCACGGGGGTCTGCAAAGAGTTTGGCAAGAATGAAAGGTAGTTGTCCAAAACTCGTTCTTTTCCAATAGAATAACCATGGAAAAGGCAGGAGAGTGGTAAAGTACTGTTTTCTCTAAGTCTGAAGGCTGCCCACACTGTGCCTGTGTGCTGCAGCTTGCATCTTCGCCTTTGGGAAGCTGCCGCTCGCCGATTCTCCCGCAGGCGAAGAAGCGGCTTCTTCGCACACAGAGCATTGTGGCGAGCGCAGGGAGCTCCTGAGAGCGGTTTGTGCCGAAAGAAGCCCGGGACCGGCACTTAGCTTCGGAGAGCTGCGTATCTGCGTCTTCTGCGTGTCTTGCCGCTCTACACTCAGCCAAAAGCTTTTCCACCATATCTTGCAAGGAGAAACTCTGCCAGGAAAGAAAACATCCAAAATCTTGTTCTAAAGCTTGCACGGGGGTCTGCAAAGAGTTTGGCAAGAATGAAAGGTAGTTGTCCAAAACTCGTTCTTTTCCAATAGAATAACCATGGAAAAGGCAGGAGAGTGGTAAAGTACTGTTTTCTCTAAGTCTGAAGGCTGCCCACACTGTGCCTGCGTGCTGCAGCTTGCATCTTCGCCTTTGGCAAGCTGCCGCTCGCCGATTCTCCCGGAGGCGAAGAAGCGGCTTCTTCGCACACAGAGCATTGTGGCGAGCGCAGGGAGCTCCTGAGAGCGGTTTGTGCCGAAAGGAGCCCGAGACCGGCACTTAGCTTCGGAGAGCTGCGTATCTGCGTCTTCTGCGTGTCTTGCCGCTCTACACTCAGCAAAAAGCTTTTCCACCATATCTTGCAAGGAGAAACTCTGCCAGGAAAGAAAACATCCAAAAACTTGTTCTAAAGCTTGCACGGGGGTCTGCAAAGAGTTTGGCAAGAATGAAAGGTAGTTGTCCAAAACTCGTTCTTTTCCAATAGAATAACCATGGAAAAGGCAGGAGAGTGGTAAAGTACTGTTTTCTCTAAGTCTGAAGGCTGCCCACACTGTGCCTGCGTGCTGCAGCTTGCATCTTCGCCTTTGGCAAGCTGCCGCTCGCCGATTCTCCCGGAGGCGAAGAAGCGGCTTCTTCGCACACAGAGCATTGTGGCGAGCGCAGGGAGCTCCTGAGAGCGGTTTGTGCCGAAAGAAGCCCGGGACCGGCACTTAGCTTCGGAGAGCTGCGTATCTGCGTCTTCTGCGTGTCTTGCCGCTCTACACTCAGCCAAAAGCTTTTCCACCATATCTTGCAAGGAGAAACTCTGCCAGGAAAGAAAACATCCAAAATCTTGTTCTAAAGCTTGCACGGAGGTCTGCAAAGAGTTTGGCAAGAATGAAAGGTAGTTGTCCAAAACTCGTTCTTTTCCAAAAGAATAACCATGGAAAAGGCAGGAGAGTGGTAAAGTACTGTTTTCTCTAAGTCTGAAGGCTGCCCACACTGTGCCTGTGTGCCGCAGCTTGCATCTTCGCCTTTGGGAAGCTGCCGCTCGCCGATTCTCCCGCAGGCGAAGAAGCGGCTTCTTCGCACACAGAGCATTGTGGCGAGCGCAGGGAGCTCCTGAGAGCGGTTTGTGCCGAAAGAAGCCCGGGACCGGCACTTAGCTTCGGAGAGCTGCGTATCTGCGTCTTCTGCGTGTCTTGCCGCTCTACACTCAGCCAAAAGCTTTTCCACCATATCTTGCAAGGAGAAACTCTGCCAGGAAAGAAAACATCCAAAATCTTGTTCTAAAGCTT
>NW_027099145.1:0-43000 GCF_037042795.1 Molothrus aeneus | reverse complement strand
GGGGTAATATAGGGAAACACCAGGGAAATACTGGGGGATTAGGGGGGGTAATGGGGGGTAATGTGGGGGATAATATGGGGAAACACGGGGGAAATACTGGGGGATTAGGGGGGGTAATGGGGGGTAATGTGGGGGGTAATATAGGGAAACACCAGGGAAATACTGGGGGATTAGGGGGGGTAATGGGGGGTAATGTGGGGGGTAATATAGGGAAACACCGGGGAAATACTGGGGGATTAGGGGGGTAATGGGGGGTAATATGGGGGGTAATATAGGGAAACACCGGGGAAATACTGGGGGATTAGGGGGGGTAATGGGGGGTAATATGGGGGGTAATATAGGGAAACACCGGGGAAATACTGGGGGATTAGGGGGGGTAATGGGGGGTAATGTGGGGGGTAATATGGGGAAACACGGGGGGAAATACTGGGGGATTAGGGGGGGTAATGGGGGGTAATATGGGGGATAATATGGGGAAACACGGGGGGAAATACTGGGGGATTAGGGGGGTAATGGGGAATAATATGGGGGGATAGTGGGGGATAATATGGGGGATAATATGGGGGGATAGTGGGGGATAATGGGGGGATTGTGGGGGATATTATAGGGAAACGGGGGGAAATACTGGGGGATTAGGGGGGATAATGGGGGTAATGTGGGGGATAATATGGGGAAACACGGGGGGAAATACTGGGGGATTAGGGGGGGTAATGGGGGGTAATATGGGGGGTAATATAGGGAAACACCGGGGAAATACTGGGGGATTAGGGGGGATAATGGGGGGTAATGTGGGGGATAATATGGGGGGATAATGGGGGAATAATGGGGGGATTGTGGGGGATATTGTAGGGAAACAGGGGGAAAATACTGGGGGATTAGGGGGGATAATGGGGGTTAATATGGGGAGATAATGGGGGATAATATGGGGATTAGGGGAGATAATGGGGGATAATATGGGGGATAATATGGGGGAATAATGGGGATTGGGGGGGTAATATGGGGGATTGTGGGGGATATTATAGGGAAACAGGGGGGGAATACTGGGGGATTAGGGGGGATAATGGGGGATAATATGGGGGATAATATAGGGAAACACGGGGGGAAATACTGGGGGATTAGGGGGGATAATGGGGGGTAATGTGGGGGGTAATATAGGGAAACACCAGGGAAATACTGGGGGATTAGGGGGGGTAATGGGGGGTAATGTGGGGGATAATATGGGGAAACACGGGGGGAAATACTGGGGGATTAGGGGGGGTAATGGGGGGTAATGTGGGGGGTAATATAGGGAAACACCGGGGAAATACTGGGGGATTAGGGGGGATAATGGGGGGTAATGTGGGGGATAATATGGGGGGATAATGGGGGAATAATGGGGGGATTGTGGGGGATATTGTAGGGAAACAGGGGGAAAATACTGGGGGATTAGGGGGGATAATGGGGGTTAATATGGGGAGATAATGGGGGATAATATGGGGGATAATATGGGGGAATAATGGGGATTGGGGGGGTAATATGGGGGATTGTGGGGGATATTATAGGGAAACGGGGGAAATACTGGGGGATTAGGGGGGATAATATGGGGGATAATATGGGGGATAATATGGGGAGATAATGGGGGATTAGGGGGGATAATGGGGGATAATATGGGGGGATAATTGGGGGGATTGTAGGGGATAATATGGGGGGATAGTGGGGGATATTGTAGGGAAACAGGGGGGAAATACTGGGGGATTAGGGGGGGTAATGGGGGGTAATATGGGGGGGTAATATGGGGAGATAATGGGGGGATAATGGGGGGATTGTGGGGGATATTGTAGGGAAACAGGGGGAAATGCTGGGGAATTAGGGGGGATAATATGGGGGATAATGGGGGGATATTGTAGGGAAACAGGGGGAAATACTGGGGGATAATGGGGGATAATATGGGGGATAATAGGGGGGATTGTGGGGGATAATATGGGGGGATAGTGGGGGATATTATAGGGAAACGGGGGGAAATGCTGGGGGATTAGGGGGGATAATGGGGGGTAATATGGGGGATAATATGGGGGGAATAATGGGGGGAATAATGGGGGGATTGTGGGGGGTATTATAGGGAAACAGGGGGGAAATACTGGGGGATTAGGGGGGATAACGGGGGATAATATGGGGGATATTATAGGGAAACAGGGGGGAAATACTGGGGGATTAGGGGGGATAATGGGGAATAATATGGGGGATATTATAGGGAAACACGGGGGAAATACTGGGGGATTAGGGGGGATAATGGGGAATAATATGGGGGGATAATAGGGGGGATTGTGGGGGATAATATGGGGGATAGTGGGGGATATTATAGGGAAACAGGGGGAAAATACTGGGGGATTAGGGGGGATAATATGGGGATAATATGGTGGTAATATGGGGGGATAATGGGGGGATAATGGGGGGATTGTGGGGGATATTGTAGGGAATCAGGGGGAAAATACTGGGGGATTAGGGGGGGATAATATGGGGGATTGTGGGGATATTATAGGGAAACAGGGGGGAAATACTGGGGGATTAGGGGGGATAATGGGGGAATAATGGGGGGATTAGGGGGGAATAATGGGGGAATTATGGGGAAATTATGGGGAAATGATGGGGACCTCTCCAAACCCCACCTTCACCCCAAGTCCCACCTCCATTCCAAGCTCCACCTCCACCCAAGCCCCACCCTCACCCCAAGCTCCACCTCCACCCCAAGCTCCACCTCCACCCAAGCTCCACCTCCACCCCAAGCTCCACCTCCACCCCAAGCTCCACCTCCACCCCAAGCTCCACCTTCACCCAAGCTCCACCTTCACCCCAAGCTCCACCTTCACCCCAAGCTCCGCTTTCAGCCCAAGCTCCACCTCCACCCCAAGCTCCACCTCCACCCAAGCTCCACCTCCACCCCAAGCTCCACCTCCACCCCAAGCCCCACCTCCACCCAAGCTCCACCTCCACCCCAAGCTCCACCTTCACCCAAGCTCCGACTTCACCCAAGCTCCACCTCCACCCCAAGCTCCACCTCCACCCAAGCTCCACCTTCACCCCAAGCTCCACCTTCACCCAAGCTCCACCTCCACCCAAGCTCCACCTCCACCCCAAGCTCCACCTCCACCCAAGCTCCACCTCCACCCCAAGCTCCACCTCCACCCAAGCTCCACCTCCACCCCAAGCTCCACCTCCACCCCAAGCCCCACCTCCACCCAAGCTCCACCTCCACCCCAAGCTCCACCTTCACCCAAGCTCCGACTTCACCCAAGCTCCACCTCCACCCCAAGCTCCACCTTCACCCCAAGCTCCACCTCCACCCAAGCTCCACCTTCACCCCAAGCTCCACCTTCACCCAAGCTCCACCTCCACCCCAAGCTCCACCTCCACCCAAGCTCCACCTCCACCCAGGCTCCACCTCCACCCCAAGCTCCACCTTCACCCAAGCTCCGACTTCACCCAAGCTCCACCTCCACCCCAAGCTCCACCTTCACCCCAAGCTCCACCTCCACCCAAGCTCCACCTTCACCCCAAGCTCCACCTTCACCCAAGCTCCACCTTCACCCAAGCTCCGACTTCACCCAAGCTCCGACTTCACCCAAGCTCCACCTCCACCCCAAGCTCCACCTTCACCCCAAGCTCCACCTCCACCCAAGCTCCACCTTCACCCCAAGCTCCACCTTCACCCAAGCTCCACCTCCACCCAAGCTCCACCTCCACCCCAAGCTCCACCTCCACCCAAGCTCCACCTCCACCCAAGCCCCACCTTGGTGGTCCTCCTGAGGCTCCTCAAGATGTTCCTCCTGCGCGGATCCTCGCCATCTCCCGCCTCGTACGCCATCACCGCGTTGTCCCCTTTGTAGCCCCCTTGACCTCCCGCCTCCTCGTCCTTCTTCCTCCCAGGTCCCAACTCATCGTCGCTGCCGACGCTCAGGCCCGGCCGGTAACCGGCGAAACGTCCGAGCCGCGCGCACCGCGCCCGGTACAGCGAGGGTTTGGCGACGCCCGGCGCCTTCCGGCCGCGCTCCAAGGAGCTGGTGTCCATCTCGCTGTCCGAGCCGTTGCCGCTGCCGTTGGACGTGGCCTTGTTGATGTTCCTCACCGTGATGATCTTGCCTTGGGTGCTGTCGTGGGGCACCGAGTAGATGTTCTCCTCCTCGCTGCGCGGTTTCACCACCGCGTCCATGGGCTCGGCGTAGTCCGAAGGGTCGAAGCAATCGGGCGGCAGCCACGCGGACGAGGACACCGAGCGCCGTTGGGCGTCGCGGTGGCTTTGCTCCAGGTAGCCGAGGTCGCCCTTGATGTCGAAGTGAACCGGCGGTTTGGGCTTGACCGGCGGCGGGACCTTGTTGGCTTTTCCGTCGAACGTCCCCACCACCGAGATGAAGCTCAGAGCGTCGTTGCCTTCCAGCTCCATGGACAACTTGGAGTGGTCCTTGGGCAAGGTGGCCACGGGAGGCTCCTCGCGGAAGGGGCTGTAGCCGGGCAGGGGTTCCGGGTCCTCCTCGGAGTCGGGCAGGTTGGAGTTGCAGAGCGGAGATCCGGCGCGCGGCGAGTTGAAGACGTCCTCGCCGGTGCTGCACGCCTCGGCGGCGTTGTCGTACATGTGGGCGGCCTCCACGATGTTCTTCTTGTCCAAAGCGTCCTTGAAGAAAGGTTGGAAGACCTCCAGCTTGGTTTGGGCTTGGCCGCAGGGCAAAGCGGCGAACCTGGCCTCGATCTCCTGCGCGATCTCCTCGCCCTCGGCCAACTGCTCGCGGCTCACGTCGTTGTCCAGGAGGTCGGCGGAGCCGTCGGCCAAAGCCACCAACTGGACGGGGACGATGTCCTGGACGTCGGCCAGGAAGGCGCGCAAGGTGGCCAAGGACGCTCTGCGTTTGGCGGCGTAGAAGACGATGTAGCCGTGGACCAGGCGGCTCTTCCTCAAGCCGAACGAGGCGTGGTAGGACAGCAAGGACAGCTCCACCTTCCTCCGCTGAGACCCCACCGCCGCCTCCAGCAGCACCGCGGCGCCGCCGCCCGGCGCCGGCCGGCACGCTTGCGCTTGAAGGATGGGCAGGAGAACCTCGTCGGCGCTCACCGGGTCGCCGCACATCAAGCACATCACCACGCGCAGGTCGGCGCCGTCGGACGCGTCCTTCAGACCCGGCGTGGAGCCCACCACCAGGTTGAGGTTGCGTTTGGCGTCCAACAGACCCTTGAGGACTTGGCCGATCTGCTTCTCGTTGATGTTGCGGCCGTAACCGATGCCGGCGGACGCCGGGTCGAGGAAGACGCACTGGAGCTTGCTGGCGATCTGCTGGCCTTGCTGGATCAAGCTCTGCAAGGTCTCGCCGCCGGCGTCGCCGCCGCCGCCGCGTTTGTTGACCAGGATGAGCGTCAAGGGCAGCTGGGCCAAGTGGCCGTCGCGGCGACCCACGGTGGACTCGCGGCTCTTCTCGATGCTCTCCACCACGTAGGACAAAGATTCCTTGGAGTTGTAGAGGCAAAGGCAGCCGTGAGGTTGGAAGGTCGGCGTCTGGAAGGCGTTGACCGGCAGGCGGACGTTGCCCTCGATGGGCCTCAAGGCCAGCTCGTACATCTTGCCCTCGATGACGTATTTGTCGTCGTTGGTGCAGAGCGCGCGGATCTCGTTGGCCAGCTCGCGGGCCAGGCCGTCCTTGCCCAGGATGACCAAGTTGATGCGGTCGACGTTGGAGTCCGCCAAGGGGTTGTTGCGGTGCTGCCGGGTGAAGCGGGAGCCCAGCAGCTGCTCCACGCGGGCGTCCACGCAGGCGGCGCAGCTGGGGCACGTCTCCTTGGTGGGGTGGTAGACGAAGTGGATGTGCTTGAGGATGAGGGCGTCGCGCTCGGCCTGCAGCTTCTGCAGGGCTTTGAACCTCTGCTCTTCGCCCAGCACCTCCTGGATGACGCCCATCTTCTCCTTGCTGGGCTTGGCGTCCAACTCCAGCTCGTAGAAGAGCTCCGAGTACTCCAGGAGCAGCTCCTGGAAGTCCTCCTTGGCTCTGTCGATCAGCTGCTTCTGGTGCTTGCCGTAGATGTCCATGTAGACGGACTCCTCCAGCCACAGGTAGAAGTCCTCGTTCATGATGAAGCTCCTGGCCTCCTCCCAGGGTTTGCCGGGCGTGACGAAGGGAGAGGTCTCCAGGTTCTCGCGGAACGCCCTCCTCATCTCGGCGCGCTTCCGCTCGTTGCGAAGCTTCTCCAGGTGGGCCTCGTAGAGCTGCTCAGCCGCCGGCGTCTCCAGCAGGTCGAAGGGGATGCGCTCGTTGTCCACGTTGTCCACGTGGCTGGTGGCGTCCCACGGAGTCTCCTCCAACACCACGAACCACTTGAGAAAGTCGGGCTTGGCCTCCAGGAGCTTCTCGGCCTTGGCGCGACTCAAGTGGTCGATCTCGTCCAGGTCCGGCACCAGGGCGTCCAAGGCCTGGGGCAGCAGGGCCAGGTAGACCTTGCGGCGCCGCTCGATGTGCTCCTGCTTGAGGCGCTGGACGTGCTGCAGGAAGAGCTTCTTGGCCTTCTGGGTGCCCTCCAAGTAGACATAGTCCTGGTACTCGGGCGCCGGCTGCATCTTGCGGCTGACGTTGGGCCAGAGCTCGTGGTGGCTCTTGACGATGCGGCTGACGAGCCACTCGTACTTGTCCTTGGCGGCGGCGATCTGCTGGCTCTGCTGCTTGAGGGCCTCGAAGTAGGGGATGATCTTGGCCTTGCCCCTACTCTTGTCCACCAGCTGCACCAAGGTGCTGAAGGCCAGCTCGACGTTGACGTTGGAACGCGCCGAGGTCTCCACCACCTGCAGGTTCTTCTTGCCCAACGCGAAGGCGTGGGCGTCGCGGATGTAACGCTCGACGCCCTCGTCGCACTTGGTCAGCACCACCACCACGGGTTTCTTGGTCTTGGCCAGTTGGTTGTAGAGGTTGGAGACGAATTTCAGCTGCTCGTCGAAGTTGCGGTTCATGCCGCGGCTGACGTCCACGCAGAGCAAGAAGCCGTCCACCGGCAATTTGCCGTCGGGCATCTGCTTCTGCTCGAAGTCCTGCTCCAAACCCAGCTGGTCGGTGCAGAAGTACATGAGCTTCTCGGCCGACGCCAACTTGGTGGCCGCCGCTCTTTTGATGTAAGGTTGCAAAGCCGTGCTCCGGTGAGGTTGGAAGGTCTGGTCGTCGATGAACTCCGTCTGTTCCACCACGTGGATCCTGCACTCCACGCACTCCTCCAAGGCTCGGGCCACCTCGCCCCAGTAGAGGAAGTGGTCATTGTTGACCACCCTTCCTCCAAAGTCACTGGTGCTGAGGACGGAGGTGTGGTCCAAGTGGAAGTCGTCGGCGCTGGGTCGAACGAATCGGTTGCAAAGGCAAGATTTGCCGACGCCGCACTGACCTTTCTCCTTCTCGGTGCCGGACAGCCCCACCACGCTGACGTTGTAGGTGGGCGTGCGGCCATCTTGCTTGCGGGCCATCATCATGGTCGGAGCATGGTGGTGGCCCTGGCGCGGCGCGGGGACGGGATCAGGGCAGGGGCGGCGGCGCCATGGCCGGGGCGCCGGGGATGCTTCAGGAACTGGAGGGCGTCGGAGCGCGGCGGCCGATGAGGGGTCCTGGGGGGACAGAGAGACGGGAGGGGGAGTCAAGGGTGGTGGAGGTGGTCGGGGAAGGGTGGGAATGGGGTCTCCAACAAGTGAGGGACACCAGGAGGGACACGACTGCTCCGGGCAACAGGGGGAACCAAGATGGACGAAGGTTCCCCAGCATGGTGGACGCAGGTTCTTCACCATGGTGGACACAAGTTCTTCACCATGGTGGACACAACTGCTCGGGCCAACATGGGGAACCAAGATGGACGCAGGTTCCCCAGCATGGTGGACACAAGTTCTCCACCATGGTGGACACAGGTTCTCCACCATGGTGGACACAAGTTCTTCACCATGGTGGACGCAGGTTCTTCACCATGGTGGACACAAGTTCTTCACCATGGTGAACACAAGTTCTCCACCATGATGGACACAGGTTCTTCACCATGGTGGACACAAGTTCTTCACCATGGTGGACACAGGTTCTCCACCATGATGGACACAGGTTCTCCACCATGATGGACACAACTGCTCGGGCCAACGTGGGGAACCAAGATGGACACAGGTTCTCCACCATGGTGGATCCAACTCTTCCACCATGATAGACACAACTTGTACACCATGATGGACACAAGTTCTCCACCAAGATGGACACAAGTTCTCCACCATGATGGACATAAGTTCTCCACCCAACCAAGGGTCACCATGATGGACACAACTTCCCCCTCATGATGGATCCAACTCCTTCATCCAACCAAGGGTCACCATGATGGACACAGGTTCTCCACCCAACCAAAGACCCTCCATGATGGACACAAGTTCTCCACCATGATGGACACAAGTTCTCCACCATGATGGACACAACTCCTCCAACCAACCAAGGGTCACCATGATGGACACAAGTTCTCCACCCAACCAAGGGTCACCATGATGGACACAACTTCCCCACCATGATGGATCCAACTTCTCCACTCAACCGAAGACCCACCATGGTGGACACAGGTTCTCCACCAAGATGGACACAAGTTCTCCACCATGGTGGACACAACTTCTCCATCATGGTGGACACAACTTCTCCATCCAACCAAGGGTCACCATGATGGACACAGGTTCTCCAGCCAACCGAAGACCCACCATGATGGACACAAGTTCTCCACCATGGTGGACACAGGTTCTCCACCATGATGGATCCAACTCTTCCTCCATGATAGACACAACTGGTACACCATGGTGGACACAACTCCTCCACCCAACCAAAGACCCACCATGATGGACACAAGTTCTCCACCATGGTGGACACAGGTTCTCCACCGTGATGGACACAAGTTCTCCACCGTGATGGACACAACTCCTCCACCCAAGCAAGGGTCACCATGATGGATCCAACTCCTCCACTCAACCAAAGACCCATGATGGACACAAGTTCTCCACCATGGTGGATCCAACTTCTCCACCATGATGGACACAACCTCTCCACCCAACAAAAGACCCACCATGGTGGACACAACTTTTCCACCATGATGGACACAAATTCTCCACCATGGTGGACCCAACTTTTCCACCATGATGGACACAAGTTCCCCACCATGGTGGACACAAGTTCTCCATCCAATCAAAGATCTCCCATGAGGGACCCAACTTTTCCACCATGGTGGACAGAAGTTCTTCAGCATGAAGGACACAAGTTCTCCACCATGATGGATCCAACTTCTCCATCATGGTGGACCCAACTTTGTTTTCCCTGGAATTCCCTGACTCAGCAGTTCCAGATTGACCCCAAAAATTCCCTAAAAATCCCCCAAAATTCCCCAAAAAATTCCAAAAAAAATTCCCGTGGAATCCTCACCCAGATCCATCCCAGAGCTGGAAATCCCAACTTTAAACACCCAAAAATTCCCGATGTTCCCCAAAATTCCCACCTTTTTTCCTGGAATTCGCTGACTCAGCACTTGCAGATTGACCCCAAAAATTCCCTAAAAATCCCAAAAAAATTCCCCAAAAAATCCCAAATTCCCGTGGAATCCTCACCCAGGAGCTGGAAATCCCAACTTCAAACCCCCAAAAATTCCCAATTTTCCCCAAAATTCCTGAATTTTACCCTGGAATTCACTGACTCAGCACTTCCTGATTAACCCCAAAATTTCCTAAAAAACCCCAAAATTCCCCTAAAAATCCAAAATTCCTGTGGAATCCTCACCCAGGAGCTGGAAATTCCAAGAGGAGAAAAAAAATCGGGAATTTTCCTATTTTTTCCCCAAAAATCTCAGTTGGAATCTTCAAAACCTCCAAAAATCCCCAAATTCCCCCCCAAAAAAAGGGATTTTTTTTTTACCCCCCAAAAAATGTTTTTCCTGAATTTTGGGGTTTTTGAGATATTTTTTCCTAAATTTTGGGTTTTTTTGGGAGGTTTTTCCTAAATTTTGGGGCTTTGGGATATTTTTTCCTAAATTTTGGCCATTTTTGGGATGTTTTTCCTGAATTTTGGGGATTTTTTGGGATCCTTTTCCTAATTCTTGGGATTTTCTGGAAGGTTTCTTCCAAATTTTGGGATTTTTGGGATTCTTTTCCCAATTTTTGGGATTTTTTTTGGGGATGTTTTTCCTAAATTTTGGGATTTTTGGGATCATTTTCCCATTTTTTGGGGTGTCCCAAAGTCACCATTCCCAAATTCTGGGGTTTTTTGGGACCCTCTTCCCAATCCTTGGGATTTTTTGGGATCTTTTTCCTAAATTTGGGGATTTTTTGGGATCCTTTTCCCAATTTTGGTTTTTTTTGGGATGTTTTTCCAAAATTTGGGGATTTTTGGGATCTTTTTCCCAAATCTTAGGGATTTTTGGGACCTTTTCGACAAATTTTGGGATTTTTGGGATCTTTTTCCACCATTCCTGGAGGAGAAATCCCCAAATTTGGGATGGAAGAGACAAATCCAGGTGGGCAAAGTGAAATTTTGGCCTCAAAAATTCCTCCCAAAATCCCAAGAAACCCCCAAAAAAACAACCCCAAAAATCCCAGAAAATCCCCTCAAAAATAAAATTTAAAAAAATCCCAAATAAATCCCCAAAAAAGCCCCCAAAAAGCCCCAAATAATCCAAAATAAATTTTAAAAATCCCAAAAAAATCCTAAAAAAACCCCCAAAATTATCCAAAAACCACTCAAAAAATCCAAAAATATTTTAAAAAATTCCCCCAAAAACCAAGAAAATTCCACCCAAAGAGTCCCCAAAAAATCCCCCAAAACCAAAGAACCAAAAAAGTCAAAAAATTCCAAAGAACAAAAAAAACCCCAAAAATCACAAAATATTTTAAAAAATCCCCCCCAAAAATCCCAAAAATTTGGAAAAAAATCCCAAACCCCCGGGAAAAAAACCCCAAAAATCCCCCCAAAAAATTCCCAAGAAAATCCAAAACAATCCCAAGAAAATCCTAAAAAAATCCCAAATAAATCCCCAAAACCCCCAAAATAAATCCCTAAAAAAAACCCCCCAAAATCCCCATAAAATCCCAAGAAAATCCCCCCCCAAAAAAACCCAAGAATATTCAAAATAAATTTTAAAAATTCCCAAAAGAAACTCCAAAAAAATCCCCCAAAACCCCAAAAGAAACTCCAAAAAAAAATCCCAAAAAACCCAAGAAAATCCTTAAAAAAAATCCCAAACAATCCCAAGAAAATCCTAAAATAAATCCCAAATAAATCCCAATAAATCCCCAAAATCCCAAATTTCCAGGGAATGGCAACTGTGGATAAAAAGGGGGAATTTGGGGGGGGCTTTGGGGAGCCAGATAATCCCAAATAATCCCAAAAAATGGGGGAAAATGGGGGAGAAATGGGAAAAAAAGGAAAATTGGGAATTTTAGGGAGGGGGATTTGAGGGGAGACCCCAAAATTTGGGGAGGGGGAAATGAGGGGGGAACCCCAAATTTGGGGAGGGGGGAGACCCCAATTTGGGGAGGGGGATTTGAGGAATTTGGGGAGGGGGATTTGAATGGGAAACCCCAAATTTGGGGAGGGGGATTTGAGGGGAGAACCCCCAAATTTGGGGAGGGGTCTCCCCTCAGAATCCCCCCCAAATTGGGGATGGTATCACCTGTAAGTCCCCCTAAAATTGGGGGTGGTCTCGCCCCTAAATCCCCCCCCAAAATTGGGGGTGGTCTCCCCTCAGAGTCCCCCCCCATTTCGAGTTGGTCTCCCCCAAGTCCCCCCCAAATTGGGGGTGGTCTCCCCTCAGAATCCCCCCCAAATTGAGGATGGTCTCGTCCCCAAATTGGGGGTGGTCTCACCTTTGAGTCCCCCCAAATTGGGGGTGGTCTCTCCCCTAAACCCCCCCAAAATTGGGGGTGGTCCCCTCAGAATCCCCCTCAAATTGGGGGTGGTCTGCCCTCAGAATCCCCCCTAAATTGGGGATGGTCTCGCCCCCAAATTGGGGATGGTCTCCCCTCAGAATCCCCCCGAAATTGAGGATGGTCTCGCCCCCAAATTGGAGGTGGTCTCACCTTTGAGTTCCCCCCAAATTGGGGATGGTCTCCCCTCAGAATCCCCCTCAAATTAGGGGTGGTCTCCCCTCAGAATCCCCCCCAAATTGGGGATGGTCTCCCCTCAGAATCCTCCCCAAATTGGGGGTGGTCTCCCTTCAGAATCCCCCCCAAACTGGGGATGGTCTCGCCCCCAAATTGGGGGTGGTCTCCCCTCAGAATTCCCCCCCAAATTGAGGATGGTCTCGCCCCCAAATTGGGGGTGGTCTCACCTTTGAGTCCCCTCTAAATTAGTGGTGGTCTCCCCTCAGAATCCCCCCCAAATTGGGGATGGTCTCGCCCCAAATTGGGGGTCGTCTCCCCTCAGAATCCCCCCCAAATTGGGGATGGTCTCCCCTCAGAATCCCCCCGCCCCCCCTCCCCAATTTTGGGGTCCCCCCTCTCCCCTCCCGGTGGTCTCTCCCACACAGCCCCCCATGAATGGGCGGCGGAACCATTGAGAACGGACGGATGGGGCGGTGGGGGTCTCATCCCCCCCCCCTTCCCCCCACGGGGGGTGGTCTCTCCCGTGCCCCCCTCACGGGGCCGTCCCCCCCCCCCCCCTCCCGCGGGGGCCATGGGCCGGCCCGGCGGGCGCGCGGCGGGCGGGGGTGGGGCGGCCCATTGTTCTTCTGGGGGGGGGAGGGAGGTGGTGGTGAGGGGGGGGGGGGGGTTTCCAAAGAGAAAAAAAGGCGGCGATGGTGGCGCTGAGAGCGAGCGAGGAGGAAATGGTTTCCTTCTTACCGGAGAAACAGAGGCGGCGGCGGCGGCATCGGGCCGGGCCGGGGGCGGCGGGAGGCGGCGGCAGCGCCATGTCCGCGCTCTCGGGGCGGCGGCGGCGGGCGGGGCGAGGGCGGCGGGGGCCGCCGGGGCGGGCTCGGCCTGTAATGGCGGCGGCGCCTTCCTCCTCCTCTAACCCCCCCCCACCCCTCAGCCCTCAGCCGCCTCCTCCTCCTCCTCCTCCTCCTCCTCCTCCTCTCTCCGCCTCCGCCTTCACGATCACGGAGGGGGGGGGGGGGGGGGTGGGAATGGCGGGAGCGCGTGCGCGGCGGGAGGGGAGGGGCGGCACCGTGAGGGGAGCGGCGGGAGCGGCGGGAGGGGCGTGGCTAAAGGAAGGGGCGGGGATAAGGGGCAGGGCTCGGATGAGAGCGCAGGGATTTTGGGGGGGAGATACCGGGAATTTTATAGGAAAAACCGGGAATTTGATAGGAAAAAATGGGAATTGTGAGGGGGAAAAGCGGGAATTGTGAGGGGGATAAGTGGGAATTGTGAGGAGGGAAGGAAGCAAAGAGCAGCGGGAATTTTGGGGTGGGGGGATGCAATGGGAGGGGCCAGAAGAGTGGGGTAATGAGGGAGTGGGCGTGGTTTAGGGCGTGGCCTGGAGGGGCAGGGGGCGCGGAATTTGGGGAGGGGGCGAAAACCGGGATATGGAGGGTGGGGGGAGAGAGGGAATTTGGGGAGGGGGAGCGAGGAAAGGGGGCGTGGCTAAGAGCGGTGTGGGCGGGGCTTGACCGCTGAGGTGGGGGCAATTTGGGGAGGGGGCTACAAATCTCCTTCTGATCGCCTTCCTTCATTTCCAGGGCAGGAATTTGGGGAGGGGGCGCCGGGAAATTTGGGGAGGGGGCCATGAGAATTTTGGGGGAGTGGGGCGGGAATTTGAGGGAGGGGCGAGAAACGTGAGGGGGAAAGGGCGGGAATGGGAGGTGCCGCGCATGCGCAGTGCGGGCGGCGCGGGGGCGCCCCCTGTTGGAAGCGGGAAGCGGCGGGGCCTGGCTCTGAGGGGGGGGCGGAAAACCGGGAACGGAACCGGGAACGGAATCGGAACCGGGATCGGAACCGGAATCGGAACCGGGGGAGGCCTCGGGCCGATACCGCCATGGTGAGAAGCCCTGAGGGCAGCGGATAACCGGGGAGGACACGGAGACAGCGGGAACAGGATGGGGAAGGAACCGGGGGGGGGCCCGGCCTGGAGGCGCCGTGAGGAAAGGGGGGGACACGGGGGTTCTGAGGGGGAATTTAATTATTTTCGGGTTTTTATGAGGAGATTTTGGGATTTTCCCACAATTTAGGATCATTTTCAGGGGGCTTTTGAGGAGTTCTGAGGGGGAGTTTTATTCTTTTGGGATTTTATGAGGTGATTTTGGGGTGTTTGCAGTTTTTTTTCCAATTTAAGGTCCTTTTTGAGAGGTTCTGAGAGGGCTTTTAATTATTATTGGGATTTTGTGAAGACATTTTGGGGTCTTTTGGTTTTTTTCCCAATTTAGGATCTTTTTGAGTGGGACTTTGAGGGATTCTGAGGGGGATTTTAATTATTTTGGGTTTTTATGAGGAGATTTTGAGTTGTTTCCCAATTTAGGATCATTTTGAGGTGGATTTTGAGGAGTTCTGAAGAGGGTTTTTATTATTTTTGGTATTTTATGAGGAAAATTTGAAGTCTTTTGGGTTTTTCCCCAATTTAGGGTCATTTTGAGGAGGATTTTGAGGAGTTCTGAGGGGGATTTTAATTATTTTTGGGTTTTTATGAGGAGATTTTGAGTTTTTTCCCAATTTAGGGTCAAATTGAGAGGTACTGAGGGGGAGTTTAATTATTTTTGGGATTTTATGAGGAGATTTTGGGGTTTTTCACAATTTAGGATCATTTTGAGGGGGAGTTTGAGAGGTTCGGCGGGGGGTTAATCATTTTTGGTATTTTATGAGGAAAATTTGAAGTCTTACGGGGTTTTTTCCCAATTTAGGGTCATTTTGAGGAGTTTTGAGGGGGATTTTAATTATTTTTGGGTTTTTATGAGGAGAACTTGGGGTGTTTTGAGTTTTTTTCCCAACTTCAAGTCATTTTGAGGGGGAATTTGAGGAGTTCTGAGGGGGATTTAAATTATTTTTGGGTTTTTATGAGGAGATTTTGAGGTTTTTTCCCAATTTGGGGTCAAATTGAGAGGTACTGAGGGGGATTTTAATTATTTTGGATATATTATGAGGAGATTTGGGGCTGTTTTGGGATTTTTCCCAATTTAGGGTCCTTTTTAAGGGGGATTTTGAGGAGTTCTGAGGGGGGGGTTAATCATTTTTGGTATTTTATGAGGAAAATTTGAAGTCTTACGGGGTTTTTTCCCAATTTATGGTCATTTTGAGGGGGATTTTGAAGGGTTCTGAGGGGAATTTTAATTATTTTTGGGTTTTTAGGAGGAGAACTTGGGGTGTTTTGAGTTTTTTTCCAATTTCGGATCATTTTTGAGGGGGATTTTGAGTAGTTCTGAGGGGAATTTTAATTATTTTTGGGATTTTATGAGGAGACTTTGGGGTTTTTCCACAATTTAGGATCATTTTGAGGAGAATTTTGAGGAATTCTGAGGGGAATTTTAATTAATTTTGGGATTTTATGAGGAGAATTTGAGTTTTTTCCCAATTTAGGGTCATTTTGATGGGTTCTGAGGGGGATTTTAATTATTTTTGGGATTTTATGAGGAGATTTTGGGGCTTTTCCCAATTTAGAGCCCAGAACGGGGCTGGGAACCCTCCCATAATTCATGATAAAGTCCGAATTTAAATGATCAAAAAATTGGGATTTTAGTGACAAAAAAATGGGAATTTTAATTACGAAAAAATTTAAATTTTAGGGAAATAATTTTCCCGATTTCCCCCAAATTTTAACCCTCTAAAATTCCATTTTTTTCTGGGAATTCTGGGGCCGAATTAACGAAAAAATCCGAATTTTGATGACGGAAAATTGCAAAAAAATGGGAATTTTTGGGGAATAATTTCCCCAATTTCCCCCAAATTTTAACCCACTAAAAATCCAATTTTTTCTGGGAATTCTGGGGCCGAATCAATGAAAAAATCAGAATTTCTACCACGCAAAATTGGATTTTCAATGCCAAAAAAATGGGAATTTTTGGGGAATAATTTTCCCGATTCCCCCCCAAATTTTAACCCTATAAAATTCCAATTTTTTCTGGGAATTCTGGAGCAGAATCAATGAAAAAATCCGAATTTTGACGACGCAAAATTGAATTTTAATTCCGAAAAAAATCAAATTTTTGGGGAATCATTTCCCCGATTTCCCCCAAATTTTCACCCAATCAAATTCCAATTTTTTTCTGGAATGTTCTGGGGCAGATTCGCTTCATCCTGATCCAGAACAGGGCTGGGAACCCTCCCATAATTCACAATAAAATTGGATTTTTAATGGGAATTTTAATTTAAAAAAAAAAGGGAATTTTAAGGAAATAATTTCCCGATTCCCCCCAAATTTTAACCCAATAAAATTCTAATTTTTTCTGGGAATTCTGGGGCCGAATTAACGAAAAAATCCGAATTTTGATGACGGAAAATTGAATTTTAATTCCGAAAAAATTTAAATTTTTGGGGAATAATTTTCTCAATTTCCCCCAAATTTTCACCCAATCAAATTTCAATTTTTTTCTGGAATGTTCTGGGGCAGATTCGCTTCATCCTGATCCAGAACAGGGCTGGGAACCCTCCCAAAATTCACAATAAAATTGGATCTTTAATGGGAATTTTAATTACAAAACATGGGAATTTTAAGGAAATAATTTTCCCGATTCCCCCCAAATTTTAACCCAATAAAATTCCAATTTTTTCTGGGCATTCTGGGGCCGAATCAAGGAAAAAATCCAAATTTTGGTGACGCAAAATTGAATTTTAATTCTGAAAAAAATCAAATTTTTGGGGAATAATTTTCTCGATTCCCCCCAAATTTTAACCCAATAAAAATCCAATTTTTTCTTGAATTTCTGAGGCCGAATTAACGAAAAAATCCAAATTTTGGCGACGCAAAATTGAATTTTAATTCCAAAAAAAATCAAATTTTTGGGGAATAATTTTCTCAATTTCCCCCAAATTTTAACCCAATAAAAATCCAATTTTTTCTTGAATTTCTGATGCAAAATTAACGAAAAAATCCGAATTTTGACGACGCAAAATTGAATTTTAATTCCGAAAAAAATCAAATTTTTGGGGAATCATTTCCCCGATTTCCCCCAAATTTTCACCCAATCAAATTCCAATTTTTTTCTGGAATGTTCTGGGGCAGATTCGCTTCATCCTGATCCAGAACAGGGCTGGGAACCCTCCCAAAATTCACAATGAAATTGGATTTTTAATGGGAATTTTAATTACAAAAAAATGGGAATTTTAAGGAAATAATTTTCCCGATTCCCCCCAAATTTTAACCCAATAAAATTCCAATTTTTTCTGGGAATTCTGGGGCCGAATTAACGAAAAAATCCGAATTTTGACGACGGAATATTGAATTTTAATTCCGAAAAAAATCAAATTTTTGGGGAATAATTTTCTCAATTTCCCCCAAATTTTAACCCAATAAAATTCCAATTTTTTCTTGAATTTCTGATGCAAAATTAACGAAAAAATCCGAATTTTGACGACGCAAAATTGAATTTTAATTCCGAAAAAAATCAAATTTTTGGGGAATCATTTCCCCGATTTCCCCCAAATTTTCACCCAATCAAATTCCAATTTTTTTCTGGAATGTTCTGGGGCAGATTCGCTTCATCCTGATCCAGAACAGGGCTGGGAACCCTCCCAAAATTCACAATGAAATTGGATTTTTAATGGGAATTTTAATTACAAAAAAATGGGAATTTTAAGGAAATAATTTTCCCGATTCCCCCCAAATTTTAACCCAATAAAATTCCAATTTTTTCTGGGAATTCTGGGGCCGAATTAACGAAAAAATCCGAATTTTGACGACGGAATATTGAATTTTAATTCCAAAAAAAATCAAATTTTTGGGGAATAATTTTCTCAATTTCCCCCAAATTTTAACCCAATAAAATTCCAATTTTTTCTTGAATTTCTGAGGCAAAATTAACGAAAAAATCCGAATTTTGACGACGCAAAATTGAATTTTAATTCCGAAAAAAATCAAATTTTTGGGGAATCATTTCCCCGATTTCCCCCAAATTTTCACCCAATCAAATTCCAATTTTTTTCTGGAATGTTCTGGGGCAGATTCGCTTCATCCTGATCCAGAACAGGGCTGGGAACCCTCCCAAAATTCACAATGAAATTGGATTTTTAATGGGAATTTTAATTACAAAAAAATGGGAATTTTAAGGAAATAATTTTCCCGATTCCCCCCAAATTTTAACCCAATAAAATTCCAATTTTTTCTGGGCATTCTGGGGCCGAATTAACGAAAAAATCCGAATTTTGACGACGGAATATTGAATTTTAATTCCAAAAAAAATCAAATTTTTGGGGAATAATTTTCTCAATTTCCCCCAAATTTTAACCCAATAAAATTCCAATTTTTTCTTGAATTTCTGAGGCAAAATTAACGAAAAAATACGAATTTTGACGACGGAAAATTGCAAAAAAATGGGAATTTTTGGGGAATCATTTCCCCGATTTCCCCCAAATTTTCACCCAATCAAATTCCAATTTTTTTCTGGAATGTTCTGGGGCAGATTCGCTTCATCCTGATCCAGAACAGGGCTGGCAAGACCCGCCTGGCCAAGTGGTACATGCAGTTTGACGATGACGAGAAGCAGAAGCTCATCGAGGAGGTTCACGCCGTGGTCACCGTCAGGGACGCCAAACACACCAACTTCGTCGAGGTAAAACCCCAAAATCCGCGGGTTTCACCCCAAAAATCCCCATTTTCTACCTTCAAACCGGAATTTTCCACACCTAAATTGGCGTTTTTGACCTCTGGAGCAGCAGATTTTGCTCCCAGTCCCTCCCAGTCCCTCCCAGTCCCTCCCAGTCAATCCCAGTCCATCCCAGTGATTCCCAGTCCCTCCCAGTCCCTCCCAGTCAATCCCAGTCCATCCCAGTCCCTCCCAGTCCCTCCCAGTGGTTCCCAGTCCCTCCCAGTTCATCCCAGTGGCTCCCAGTAACTCCCAGTTCCCCCAGTTCCGCAATTTCAAGATCATTTACCGCTGCTCCCAGTCCCTCCCAGTTAATCCCAGTTGCTCCCAGTCAATCCCAGTCAATCCCAGTCCCCTCCCAGTGGTTCCCAGTTTGTCCCAGTGGTTCCCAGTCCCTCCCAGTGGTTCCCAGTGGTTCCCAGTTTGTCCCAGTCCCTCCCAGTCCGTCCCAGTAACTCCCAGTTCCCCCAGTTCCGCAATTTCAAGATCATTTACCGCCGCTATGCCGGCCTCCAGTGCCCTCCCAGTTCATCCCAGTCCATCCCAGTCCCCTCCCAGTGGTTCCCAGTCCGTCCCAGTCCCTCCCAGTCCCTCCCAGTCCCTCCCAGTCCCTCCCAGTCTGTCCCAGTCCCTCCCAGTCCCTCCCAGTCCCTCCCAGTCCCTCCCAGTTGCTCCCAGTAACTCCCAGTTCCCCCAGTTCCGCAATTTCAAGATCATTTACCATCGCTATGCCGGGCTCCAGTGCCCTCCCAGTCCATCCCAGTCCCCTCCCAGTGGTTCCCAGTCCCTCCCAGTCCCTCCCAGTTTGTCCCAGTCCCTCCCAGTAACTCCCAGTTCCCCCAGTTCCGCAATTTCAAGATCATTTACCGCCGCTATGCCGGCCTCTATTTCTGCATCTGCGTCGACGTCACCGACAACAACCTGGCCTACCTGGAGGCCATCCACAACTTCGTGGAGGTGAATTAATTACCCCGTTCATTAATTAATTAACTAATTACCCCCTTAACGAGCCCCCCCGGGCCTTAATTACCCCCCCGGAGGTGTTAATTGGGGGTTTTAATGAATGACCCCAGGTGCTCAATGAGTATTTCCACAACGTCTGCGAGCTCGACCTCGTCTTCAACTTCTACAAGGTGGGGAAGGGGTTAACGAACGGTGGGCGTTAATTAATTAATTGGGGAGGGGTAATTAATTTGGGAGGGGTTTCATTAATTGGGATGGGTTTCATTAATTGGGGAGGGGTAATTAATTTGGGGAGGGGGTTCATTAATTTGGGAGGGGTTTCATTAATTGGGGAGGGGTTTCATTAATTTGGGAGGGGTTAATTAATTTATTAATTAATTTATAATTAATTAATTTGGGAGGGGTTTCATTAATTTGGGGAGGGGTTTTGGGGCCTCTTTGTTCATTTTTGGGGGGGTTAATTAATTGGGGGGGTAATTAAGTAATTGGAGGGGTTTCATTAATTTGAGGGGTTAATTAATTAACTGGGGAGGGGTTAATTAATTGGGATGGGGTAATTAATTAATTGGAGGGGGTTAATTAATTTGGGAGGGGTTTCATTAATTTGGGAGGGGTTAATTAATTTATTAATTAATTTATAATTTATTAATTAATTTGGGAGGGGGTTCATTAATTTGGGAGGGGTTTCATTAATTGGGATGGGTTTCATTAATTGGGGAGGGGTAATTAATTTGGGGAGGGGGTTCATTAATTTGGGAGGGGTTTCATTAATTGGGGAGGGGTTTCATTAATTTGGGAGGGGTTAATTAATTTATTAATTAATTTATAATTAATTAATTTGGGAGGGGTTTCATTAATTTGGGAGGGGTTTCATTAATTTGGGAGGGGTTAATTAATTGGGATGGGGTAATTAATTAATTGGAGGGGTTTCATTAATTTGGGAGGGGTTTCATTAATTGGGGAGGGGTTTCATTAATTTGAGGGGTTAATTAATTAACTGGGGAGGGGTTAATTAATTGGGATGGGGTAATTAATTAATTGGGATGGGTTAATTAATTTGGGGAGGGGTTTCATTAATTGGGGAGGGGTTTCATTAATTTGGGAGGGGTTTCATTAATTGGGGAGGGGTTAATTAATTTATTAATTAATTTATAATTAATTAATTTGGGAGGGGTTTCATTAATTTGGGGAGGGGTTTTGGGGCCTCTTTGTTCATTTTTGGGGGGGTTAATTAATTGGGGGGGTAATTAAGTAATTGGAGGGGTTTCATTAATTTGAGGGGTTAATTAATTAACTGGGGAGGGGTTAATTAATTGGGATGGGGTAATTAATTAATTGGAGGGGGGTTAATTAATTTGGGAGGGGTTTCATTAATTTGGGAGGGGTTAATTAATTTATTAATTAATTTATAAGTAATTAATTTGGGAGGGGTTTCATTAATTTGGGAGGGGTTAATTAATTTATTAATTAATTTATAATTAATTAATTTGGGAGGGGTTTCATTAATTTGGGGAGGGGTTTTGGGGCCTCTTTGTTCATTTTTGGGGGGGTTAATTAATTGGGGGGGTAATTAAGTAATTGGAGGGGTTTCATTAATTTGGGAGGGGTTTCATTAATTGGGGAGGGGTTTCATTAATTGGGATGGGTTTCATTAATTGGGATGGGTTTCATTAATTGGGGAGGGGTTTCATTAATTTGAGGGGTTAATTAATTAATTGGGGAGGGGTTAATTAATTGGGATGGGGTAATTAATTAATTGGAGGGGGTTAATTAATTTGGGAGGGGTTAATTAATTTATTAATTAATTTATAATTTATTAATTAATTTGGGAGGGGCTTCATTAATTTGGGAGGGGTTTCATTAATTTGGGAGGGGTTAATTAATTAATTTATTTCTAATTTGTTAATTTGGGGGGGTTAATTAATTTATTTTTTTATTTTTAATTTGTTAATTAGTTTGGGAGGGGTTAATTTATTTATTTATTAATTTATAATTTGTTAATTAATTAGGGGTTAATTAATTTGAGGGGTTAATTAATTGGGATGGGGTAATTAATTAATTGGAGGGGGCTTAATTAATTTGGGGGGGTTTCATTAATTATGGAAGCGGTTTAATTAATTTGGGAGGGGTTTCATTAATTTGGGAGGGTTTAACTAATTTATTAATTAATTTATAATTTATTAATTAATTTGCGTAGGGGTTTCCTTAATTTGGGAAGGGGTTAATGAATTAATTTTGGGGGTTAATTAATCGAATTAATTAATTGGGGATGTGGTTAATTAATTAATTTGGGGAGGGGTTAATTAAGTAATTTATTAATATATAATTTGTTAATTAATTTGGGAGGGGTAATAAATTTGGGAGGGGTTCATTAATTCATTTATTTATTTATAATTTGATAATTAATTTGGGAGGGATTAATTAATTTATTTATTTATTTATTTATTTATAATTTGTTAATTAATTTTGGAGGGGTTAATTAATTTCTTTATTAATTTATAATTTGTTAATCAATTGGGGGTTAATTAATTTGAGGAGGGGTTAATGAATTTCTTTATAAATTTATAATTTCTTAATTAATTGATTGTGGATTTTGGGCTGATTTCGGGGCATTTTGGGTTAATTTGGGTCCATTTGGGGCTGATTTTGGTCCATTTTGGGTCATTTTCAGCCATTTTTGGGTCAATTTTAGCCATTTTTGGGTCATTTTCAGCCATTTTGGGTCATTTTCAGCCATTTTTGGGTCATTTTCAGCCATTTTGGGTCAATTTTCAACCATTTTTGGGTCATTTTTTCCCGGTTTTTTGCTGATTTTTTTGCTGTTTTTTGCTGGTTTTCCCTAATTTTCCCTAATTTTCCCTAATTTTCCCTTTTTCTCCCCATTTCCAGGTGCACACAGGGGAGGCTGAGATTGGGCTGATTTTGGTCTATTTTGAGTCATTTTCAGCCATTTTTGGGTCATTTTCAGCCATCTTGGGGTCATTTTTGGGTCATTTTTAGCCATTTTTGGGTCATTTTTTCCCGTTTTTTTGCTGATTTTTGCCGTTTTTCCCTAATTTTCCCTTTTTCCCCCCATTCCCAGGTCTCCATCGTGGTGGATGAGATTGGGCTGATTTTGGGTTATTTTGGGTCATTTTTGGGTCATTTTTGGGCCATTTTTGGGTCATTTTTGGGCCATTTTTTCCCCTTTTTTTCGCTGTTTTTTGCTGTTTTTCCCTAATTTTCCCTTTTTCTCCCCATTTCCAGGTGTACACGGTGGTGGATGAGATTGGGCTGATTTTGGGTCTATTTTAGCCATTTCTGGGTCAATTTTAGCCATTTTGGGGCCATTTTTTCCCCTTTTTTCGCCCTTTTTCCCTAATTTTCCCTTTTTCTCCCCATTTTCAGGTGCACACAGGGGTGGATGAGATTGGGCTGATTTTGGGGCATTTTCAGCCATTTTTAGGTCATTTTCGGGTCTATTTCAGCCATTTTGGGGTCAATTTTAGCCATTTTTGGGCCATTTTTTCCCATTTTTTCGCTGATTTTTCCCATTTTTTCGCTGATTTTCCCTAATTTTCCCTTTTTCTCCCCATTCCCAGGTCTACACGGTGGTGGATGAGATTGGGCTGATTTTGGGTCATTTTGGGTCATTTTCGGGTCTATTTCAGCTGTTTTTGGGTCAATTTTAGCCATTTTTGGGTCAATTTTAGCCATTTTTGGGCCATTTTTCCCCGTTTTTTCGCCGTTTTTCCCTAATTTTCCCTTTTTCTCCCCATTTCCAGGTGTACACGGTGGTGGATGAGATTGGGCTGATTTTGGGTCTATTTTAGCCATTTCTGGGTCAATTTTAGCCATTTTGGGGCCATTTTTTCCCCTTTTTTCGCCCTTTTTCCCTAATTTTCCCTTTTTCTCCCCATTTTCAGGTGCACACAGGGGTGGATGAGATTGGGCTGATTTTGGGGCATTTTCAGCCATTTTTAGGTCATTTTCGGGTCTATTTCAGCCATTTTGGGGTCAATTTTAGCCATTTTTGGGCCATTTTTTCCCATTTTTTCGCTGATTTTTCCCATTTTTTCGCTGATTTTCCCTAATTTTCCCTTTTTCTCCCCATTCCCAGGTCTACACGGTGGTGGATGAGATTGGGCTGATTTTGGGTCATTTTGGGTCATTTTCGGGTCTATTTCAGCTGTTTTTGGGTCAATTTTAGCCATTTTTGGGTCAATTTTAGCCATTTTTGGGCCATTTTTTCCCGTTTTTTCACTGTTTTTCCCTAATTTTCCCTTTTTCTCCCCATTCCCAGGTGTACACGGTGGTGGATGAGATGTTCCTGGCAGGGGAGATCCGGGAGACGAGCCAGACCAAGGTGCTGAAGCAGCTCCTGATGCTGCAATCCCTGGAATGACCCAAAATCCCCCAAATTCACCCCAAAATTCCCCCCCCGCCGTCAGTGTTCTCGTGCTGTGTAAAAAATGTGAATTCCTGTGCATGAAAGGGACCAAAAACGGGAATAAAATGGGGTAAAAAGGAGGAAAAATGGGAATAAATGGATTGGAAATGGAAAAAAATGGGGAAAACTTGGGAATAAAATGGGGTAAAAATGACCAAAAATGGGAAAAATGGGTTAAAAATGAGCAAAAATGGGAATAAAATGGGGTAAAAATGAGCAAAAATGGGAAAAAATGGGTTAAAAATGGGCAAAATGGATTAAAAATGGGATAAAAATGGGAATAAAATGGGTTAAGAATGAGCAAAAATGGGAATAAATGGATTGGAAATGGAAAAAAATGGGGAAAAATTTGGAATAAAATGGGATAAAAATGACCAAAAATGGACTAAAAATGGGCAAAAATGGGAATAAAATGGGGTAAAAAGGAGGAAAAATGGGAATAAATGGATTGGAAATGGAAAAAATGGGGAAAAATTGGGAATAAATTGGGGTAAAAATGACCAAAAATGGGAAAAATGGGAATAAAATGGGGTAAAAATGACCAAAAATGGGAAAAAATGGGCAAAAATGGGAATAAAATGGGGTAAAAATGACCAAAAATGGACTAAAAATGGGCAAAAATGGGAATAAAATGGGGTAAAAAGGAGGAAAAATGGGAATAAATGGATTAAAAATTATCAAAAATGGGATAAAAATGGGAATAAAATGGGGTAAAAAGGAGGAAAAATGGGAATAAATGGATTGGAAATGGAAAAAAATGGGGAAAAATTGGGAATAAATTGGGGTAAAAATGACCAAAAATGGACTAAAAATGGGAATAAAATGGGGTAAAATGGGCAAAAATGGGAAAAAATGGGTTAAAAATGACCAAAAATGGGAAAAAATGGGAATAAAATGGGTTAAAAATGGGCAAAATGGATTAAAAATGGGAATAAAATGGGATAGAAATGGGAATAAAATGGGAAAAAATGGATTGGAAATGGAAAAAAATGGGGAAAAATTGGGAATAAAATGGGGTAAAAATGAGCAAAAATGGACTAAAAATGAGCAAAAATGGGAATAAAATGGGGAAAAAATGGGAAAAAATGGGGAAAAGTGGATTGGAAATGGTGAAAAAATGGGGAAAATTGGGAATAAAATGGGGTAAAAATGACCAAAAAGGTGACACTGGGGACCCAAAGGGACAATGGGGACACCCAGGGGTGACAATGGGGACACCAAAGGGACACTGGGGACCCAAAGGGACAATGGGGACACCAAAGGGACACTGGGGACACCAAAGGGACACTGGGGACACCAAAGGGACACTGGGGACCCAAAGGGACAATGGGGACACCAAAGGGACACTGGGGACACCAAAGGGACACTGGGGACACCAAAGGGACACTGGGGACACCAAAGGGACAATGGGGACACCAAAGGGACAATGGGGACCCAAAGGGACAATGGGGACACCAAAGGGACAATGGGGACACCAAGGTGACAATGGGGACACCAAAGGGACACTGGGGACACCAAAGGGACAATGGGGACACCCAGGGGTGACAATGGGGACACCCAGGGGTGACAATGGGGACCCAAAGGTGACAATGGGGACACCAAAGGGACAATGGGGACACCCAGGGGTGACAATGGGGACACCCAGGGGTGACAATGGGGACCCAAAGGTGACAATGGGGACACCAAAGGGACAATGGGGACACCAAGGTGACAATGGGGACCCAAAGGGACACTGGGGACCCAAAGGGACACTGGGGACCCAAAGGTGACAATGGGGACACCAAAGGGACAATGGGGACACCAAAGGGACAATGGGGACCCAAAGGGACAATGGGGACACCCAGGGGTGGCACTGGGGACACCAAAGGGACAATGGGGACCCAAAGGGACAATGGGGACACCCAGGGGTGACAATGGGGACCCAAAGGTGACAATGGGGACACCAAAGGGACAATGGGGACACCAAAGGGACAATGGGGACACCCAGGGGTGGCACTGGGGACACCAAAGGGACAATGGGGACCCAAAGGTGACACTGGGGACACCAAAGGGACAATGGGGACACCCAGGGGTGGCACTGGGGACACCAAAGGGACAATGGGGACCCAAAGGGACAATGGGGACACCCAGGGGTGGCACTGGGGACACCAAAGGGACAATGGGGACACCAAAGGGACAATGGGGACCCAAAGGTGACAATGGGGACCCAAAGGTGACACTGGGGACCCCAAGGGTGGCACTGGGAGCCCAGGGGTGGGACAGGGACGCCAAAGGTGGCACAAGGACACCAAGAGTGGCACCAGGACCAGGGAAAGTGGGACAAGGACCCCAAGGGTGGCACAGGGAGCCCAAAGGTGGCAAAGGGACCCCAAAGGTGACACCAAGGCTGTCCCCACTGTCACCGCCGGGTTTTATTGCCCACATCCTGCGCCAGCCTCCTGAGCCCGGGGTTGGGGTACTCGGGGTTCTCGATGGCCCCGGGCCCGAATTTGAGCTCCAGGAAGGCCCGGGGATCGTTGGGGGCTTTGGCCGCCAGCCCCGCGAAGGGCACCGTGCCCAGGGGCGCCACCAGGCTCTCGGGGAACTCCACGTCCTGCCTGGGCACGAGGGACCTGCAGGGACCAAAAGGGGGGACAGGGACAAAAGGGGGGGACAGGGACCAAAGGGGGGGACAGGGACACCAAGGGTGGCACCAAGACCAGGTAAAGTGGAACAAAGACCCCAATGGTGGCACAGGGACCCTGAGGGTGGCATAAGGATCCCAAGGGTGGCACAGGGACCTCAAGGGTGGCACAGGGAGCCCAAAGGTGGCACTGGGGACACCAAGGGTGGCACTGGGACCCCAAATGTGACAGGAGGACACCAAGGATGGGACAGGGACACCGAGGGTGGCACTGGGACCCCAAGGGTGGCACCAGGACCAGGTAAAGCAGCACAGGGACCCCAAAAGTGGCACAGGGAGCCCAGTGGGGACACCCAGGGTGGCACTGGGACCTTAAGGGTGGCACAGGGACCTCAAAGGTGAGAGAAGCACCCCAAGGGTGGCACAGGGACCCTGAGGGTGGCACAGGGAGCCCAAAAGTGGCACAGGGACCCCAAAGGTGATACTGGGGACGCTGGGGACCCCTGGAGTGGCACTGGGAGCCCAAGGGTGCCACAGGGACCCCAATGGTGCCACAGGGACCCCAAAGGTGACACTGGGAGCCCAAAGGTGACACCAGGGCCAGGTAAAGGGGGACAAGGACCCCAAAGGTGCCACAAGGAACCCCAAGGGTGACAGGAGGACACCAAGGATGGCACAGGGACCCCAAAGGTGGCACAGGGACTAGGTAAAGCAGCACAGGGACCCCAATGGCGGCACAGGGACCCCAAAGGTGGCACCAGGGCCAGGTAAAGCAGCACAGGGACCCCAAGGGTGGCACAGGGACCCCAAAGGTGACACCAAGGCTGTCCCCACTGTCACCGCCGGGTTTTATTGCCCACATCCTGCGCCAGCCTCCTGAGCCCGGGGTTGGGGTACTCGGGGTTCTCGATGGCCCCGGGCCCGAATTTGAGCTCCAGGAAGGCCCGGGGATCGTTGGGGGCTTTGGCCGCCAGCCCCGCGAAGGGCACCGTGCCCAGGGGCGCCACCAGGCTCTCGGGGAACTCCACGTCCTGCCTGTGACCCAGCCACGTGTCCTTGGTCAGCAGGGCCGTGCCGGGCCGCACGTAGAACGGCCACAGGTCCACGTGCAGCCGGTTGGCGCGGCTGAAATGCACGCGGAAAAATTCCCCCTCGGCCGCTTTCTCCCAGAGGAACCCTTGAGGATCCTCCACCGGTCCTCCGGAGGCCACCACCTGCGCCAACCAGGGGCATTTGGGGACGTCCTCGAGGTACAAGCCCACGTCCACGTCGTAGTCCCAGGGGATGATGTCCCCGAGGCGCACGGCGCCCAGGAGGGTCCCCCCTTCCAGCCAATGGCGGATTCCGGATGTTTCCAGCTGCTCCAGGACGTGGCGGGCGGTGGCGCGCAGCGCCCGGAGGCAGCACGGCGGCGTCCAGCGCCCGGCCAGGAGATACTCGGGGGTCTGGCGGCGCACGGTGCCGAAGCAGCGCGGGGTGTCCTTGGCGCAGCCGTGCCAGCGCCGGGAGCCGTCGGGCAGCACCTCCAGCTTGACCCCGAAGCGCTCCAGCAGCGCCCGGCGCTGGGCGTCCGAGGAGCTCTGGGCTCTCCAAAGGGCGTGAGGGGACAGAGGGGGACGAGGGCCCGAGGGGAAGGAGGCGGCGGCCGGGAGGAGGAGGAGGCGCCAACCGCGGGCGGCGGCTTGGAGGGACAGGGAGGTGAGAACGGGGCGGGCGAGCGGGAAGGGAAGCGCAAAGAGGTCACGGGCGCGGAGGAGCAGAACGGCCGGGGCGCCGTCCAGGGCGCCGCAAAGGTCGCCTTGGCGGCCGCCATCGTCATCGTGGTGGTCACCATCGTCATTGTGGTCGCCATCGTCATTGTGGTCGCCACCGTCATCGCGGCGGTTGCCACCGTCATCGCGGCGGTCGCTCTGGCGGTCGGCGTGGCCGTAGCGAACCGTCCACGCTTTGACGTCCACCTCCGCGCTCAAACAGCGCGGCCGCCGCCGCCCCACGGCCGCCGCCACCGCCCTGACGGCGCCGTCCGAGGCGGCTTCCAGGACGTCCCTCATGCGCCTCAGCAAACCGGGCGCGGCGCGGGCGCCGTCCGGCACCAAAGCCACGTGGCGGGTGCGCACGGCCAGCTCCGGCCGCGGCGGCGGCCGGTGAGGCTCCGGCCGAAGGGACAGCACGGCGACGCCGGCCGGCAGCGGCACCGGAGGGTACGGGGACACCTCGGCCGCCACCAGCACGGCCACGCCGGGCAGCGAGGAGAAGGAGCGGGCGGTGGCCGCCACGTCGTGGTCGGGGCCGTCGAAGTCGCGGAGGATGACGGTGACACCGGGGACGGCCTCGGGGACGGCGGCGCGCCGGGGGCGGCGGCACTGAGGGGACGCGGCGGGGAGCAGGCGGGAGCAGAGGAGGAGGAGGAGGTTGAGGGCGATGGCGGCGGCCAGGGCGGCCTGGCAGGGGGTGATTCTCATGGTGGGGGTTAATTAAGGCATTAATCAAGGGGTTAATTAGTTAATTAGGCGGCTCGTGAGTTAATTCGACGGCGTCGCTGCGCTCGGGTCTGTAGTGGCGGCGATGCCCGAGGTGACCACGCGGTGGCGCTGTGGAGATGGAAATGTTAATGAGGGGTTGGTAATTAATGTCTTAATGAACTCGCGATGGTTAAACCCCGCCCCAAAGCTTCCAAAAATCGCCTGTGATCTCCTAAAAACCCCCAGAAAGATCCTAAAACCGCCCAAAATCCCCTCTCATATCCCAAAGGGCCCTGAAATCCCACATAACCCCCCCCAATGGCCGCCCCTAAATCTCCTAAACGCCCCAAAATTCGCTCGAACGGTTCGAAGACCCCCAAAAAAACCGCAAACCCACCCAAAATCTTAAAACCCTCCCCCAAATATGAAAAATTCCCTACAATGCCTCAAATCCCTCCAAGATTCCCTGTAAACCCCCCAAAATCCCCTGTAACCCCCCCAAAGACCACCCCAAAAAGCCCTAAAACCCCCCAAAATCCCCTCTAACCTTCCAAAGACCCCTGGAAAAAGCCTAAAACCCCCCAAAATCCCCAAAGACCCCCCAAAAAAACCCAACTCCCCAAAAACCTCCCTCTAACCTTTCAAATACCCCCCTAAAAACCCTAAAACCTCCCCAAATCCCCCAAAATCCCCGATGACACCCCAAAAAACCCTAAAACCCCCCAAAATCCCCTCTAACCTCCCAAAGATCCCTGGGAAAACCCTAAAACCATCAAAAAAATCCCTCTAACCCCATAAAAAACCCAAAAACCCCAAAGATTCCCCAAAAAAACCCAAAATTCCCTCACAGCTCCCCCCGTTGCCACGGCAACAACGCCTCCATTAGCCCCGCCCTTTCAGGATGACCACGCCCCTTTCCCCGGCCCATTTCCGGCTCCCTTTGTGGCAGCCGCCATGGCGGCCGAGCGGGCTCCGCCGGTCCGGGCCTAAACCCTAAAAACCCCCCAAAATCCCCTCTAACCCTACAAAAAAAAACCTAAAGCCCCCCAAAAAACCCTAAATTCCCTCACAGCCCCCCCGTTTCCACGGCAACAACGCCTCCCATTGGCCCCGCCCCTTTTAGATGACCACGCCCCTTTCCCCGCCCCATTTCCGGCTCCCTTTGTGGCAGGAAGCCGCTGCCGCCTGTGGCTCCCTTTGTGGCAGCCGCCATGGCGGCCGAACGGGCTCCGCCGGTCCGGGCCTAAATCCTAAAAACCCTAAAAACCCCCCAAAATCCCCTCTAACCCTACAAAAAAAACCCTATAGCCCCCAAAATTCCCCCAAAAAAACCCAAAATTCCCTCACCGCTCCCCCCGTTTCCACGGCAACAACGCCTCCATTAGCCCCGCCCCTTTTCGATGACCACGCCCCTTTCCCCGCCCCATTTCCGGCTCCCTTTGTGGCAGGAAGCCGCTGCCGCCTGTGGCTCCCTTTGTGGCAGCCGCCATGGCGGCCGAACGGGCTCCGCCGGTCAGGGCCCAACCTCCGCCCCCCGGCCCCGTTCCCGGCCCCGCTCCGGGCCCCGTTCCGGGCCCCGAACCCGCGGCACGAACCGGCCTCAGCCTGCCGGGCATCCTGCACTTCATCCAGCACGAGTGGGCGCGGTTCGAGGCGGAGAAAGGGCGCTGGGAAGCGGAGAGGGCCGAGCTGCAGGTAATGGCGGCGGCGCTGCCCTCATGAGGGGAAGGACGGTGAGGGGACAGCGAGGGGGACACGGAGGGGACAGCGGGGGTCACCGGGGTGGGGTGGCCGCTGCTGGCGCCATCTTGGGAGGAAATGGCGGCCGGGACGGCGGGGAGGGGGTGGGGACACCGGGAAGGGGCGGGGGAGGCACCGGGACACGGCACCGGGGATACTGGGAGGGGCACTGGGATGGACTGGGAGGGTACTGGGATGGACTGGGAGGGTATTGGGAGGATACTGGGGATACTGGGAGGGGCACTGGGATGGACTGGGAGGGTACTGGGATGGACTGGGAGGGTACTGGGAGGGTACTGGGGATACTGGGAGGGGCACTGGGAGGGTACTGGGATACTGGGATGGGCACTGGGAGGGGCACTGGGATGGACTGGGAGGGTACTGGGAGGGTACTGGGGATACTGGGAGGGTACTGGGGATACTGGGGATACTGGGATGGGCACTGGGAGGGTACTGGGATGGACTGGGAGGGTACTGGGATGGACTGGGGATACTGGGATGGACTGGGAGGGTACTGGGGACACTGGGGTGACACCAGAGATACTGGGATGGGCACTGGGTGACCTCCCTGTCACACCATGGGTCCCCAATGTCCCCAATCCCCCCAATGTCCCCGATGTCCCTGAGTGTCCCCAATGTCCCTGAGTGTCCCCAATGTCCCTTGGTGTCCCCAATGTCCTCAGTGTCCCCAATGTCCCCAATGCCCCTGGGTGTCCCAATTGTCCCCAATGTCCCCAATGTCCCTGAGTATCCCCAATGTCCCCAATGTCCCAAATCTCCCCAATGCCCCTGAGTGTCCCCAATGTCCCCAATCCCCCCAATGTCCCCAATATCCCCGATGTCCCCTCTGATGTCCCCAATGTCCCCAAGGCGCAGGTGGCGTTCCTGCAGGGCGAGCGCCAGGGCCAGGAGAGCCTCGGGGACCTGAGTGTCCCCAATGTCCCCATTCCTCCCAATGTCCCCCATATCCCCGATGTCCCCAATGTCCCTGAGTGTCCCCAATGCCCCTGGGTGTCCCCAATGTCCCCCAATCCCCCCAATGTCCCAAATCTCCCCAATGCCCCTGAGTGTCCCCAATGTCCCCAATGTCCCTGAGTGTCCTCAATGTCCCCCATATCCCCGATGTCCCCAATATCCCTGAGTATCCCCAATGTCCCCAATGTCCCCCTATCCCCCCAATGTCCCCAATGTCCCCAATGTCCCCTGTGGTGTCCCCAAGGCGCAGGTGCTGTTCCTGCAGGGCGAGCGCCAGGGCCAGGAGAGCCTCAGGGACCTGAGTGTCCCCAATGTCCCCAATACCCCCAATGTCCTGAGTGTCCCCAATGCCCCCAATTTCCCTGAGTGTCCCCAATGTCCCCAATGTCCCTGGGTGTCCCTGAGTATCCCCATTCCCCCCAATGTCCCTGAGTGTCCCCAATGTCCCCAATGTCCCCAATGTCCCCCAATCCCCCCAATGTCCCAAATCTCCCCAATGCCCCTGAGTATCCCCAATGTCCCCCAATCCCCCCAATGTCCCTGATGTCCCCTCTGATGTCCCCTGTGGTGTCCCCAAGGCGCAGGTGGCGTTCCTGCAGGGCGAGCGCCAGGGCCAGGAGAGCCTCAGGGACCTGAGTGTCCCCAATGTCCCCAATGTCCCCATTGTCCCCAATGTCCCTGAGTGTCCCCAATGTCCCCAATGTCCCCATTGTCCCCAATGTCCCTGAGTGTCCCCAATGTCCCCAATACCCCCAATGCCCCTGAGTGTCCCCAATGTCCCCAATGCCCCTGGGTGTCCCAATTGTCCCCAATGTCCCCCAATCCCCCCAATGTCCCAAATCTCCCCAATGTCCCTGAGTGTCCCCAATGCCCCTGAGTATCCCCAATGTCCCCAGTGTCCCCCAATCCCCATAATGTCCCCCAATCCCCCCAATGTCCCAAATCTCCCCAATGCCCCTGAGTGTCCCCAATGTCCCCAATCCCCCCAATGTCCCCAATGTCCCCTGTGGTGTCCCCAAGGCGCAGGTGGCGTTCCTGCAGGGCGAGCGCCAGGGCCAGGAGAGCCTCAAGCTGGACCTGGTGAGGAGGATCCGGATGCTGGAGTTCGCCCTCAAGCAGGAGAGGTGGGGCAGAAACCCCTGAGATGGAGCCAGGAACCATCCAAGAGTTCTGGACATCAGCCAGGAACCCTAAAAAATACCCAGGAACCCTAAAAAGAACCCCCAGAAATCCTAAAAATCACCCCGAGATCCTAAAAAATAATCAGAAATCCTAAAAATCAACCAGAAATGCTAAAAAATACCCAGAAATCCTAAAAAAACACCCCAGGAATCCTAAAAAATACCCAGGAATCCTAAAAAATACTCAGGGATCTTAAAAAATACCCAGGAATCCTAAAAAGAACCCCCAGGAATCCTAAAAATCACCCAGAGATCCTAAAAAATACCCGGAAATCCTAAAAAATAATCAGAAATCCTAAAAATCAACCAGAAGTGCTAAAAAATACCCAGAAAAAAAAAATTACCCAGGAATCCTAAAAAATACTCAGGAATCTTTAAAAATACTCAGGGAATCCTAAAAAACACCCAGGAATCTTAAAAAAGACTCAGGAAATCCTAAAAAATACTCAGGAAACTTAAAAAACACCCAGGAATCCTAAAAAATACCCAGGAATCCTAAAAATCAACTGGGAATACTGAAAAATACTCAGAAATCCTAAAAAAATACTCAGGAATCTTAAAAAATACTCAGGGATTTTAAAAAATAGTCAGGAATACTAAAAATACCCAGGAATCTTAAAAATACCCAGGAATCCTAAAAATCAACCGGGAATACTGAAAAATACCCAGGAATTGTAAAAAATACCCAGGAAATCATAAAAAATACTCAGGGATCCTAAAAAATACCCAGGAATCTTAAAGAGTACCCAGAAATTGTAAAAAATACCCAGAAATCCTTAAAGGAATCCTAAAAAAACACCCAGAAATCCTAAAAATCAACCAGAAATCCTAAAAATGAACACTAAAAAATACCCAGAAATCCTAAAAAAAAATACCCAGAAATTGTAAAAAATACCCAGGAATCCTAAAAAAACCCCCAAAACTCCCCAAAAATCACCCCCCAAAAAAATCCCAAAACCTTAAAAATGCTGCCCCAAACCCCTCAAAAATCACCCCCAAAAAAAAACCTAAAAATCCCAAAACCCCAAACCCCAAAAACCCCAAAAATCCCTCAAAACCCCCTAAAAATCATCCCAAAAATCCCCAAAAATAATTCAAAAAACTCACAAAATTCACCCCAAAACCTTCAAAACCCCACCCCAAACCCCTCAAAAATCCCCCCAAAAAAACCCTAAAAACCCCAAGACCCCAAATCCCAAAAACCCCCAAAATCCCCCCAAAAAACCCCTAAAAATCATCCCCAAAACCCCCAAAAATAATTCAAAAAACTCTCACAAAATTCACCCCAAAACCTTCAAAACCCCGCCCCAAACCCCTCAAAAATCCCCCCCAAAAAAACCCTAAAAACCCCAAAACCCCAAACCCCAAAAACCCCAAAAATCCCTCAAAAAAGCCCTAAAAATGGTCCCAAAAACCCCCAAAATCACCCAAAAACTCACAAAATTCACCCCAAAACCTTCAAATCCCCGCCCCAAACCCCTCAAAAATCCCCCCCAAAAAACCCTAAAAACCCCAAATCCCAAAAACCCCTCAAAACCCCCTAAAAATCATCCCCCAAAAATCCTCAAAAAATCATCCCAAAAACCCAAAAATCATCAAAAAAACTTAAAAAATTACCACAAAAACCCCCAAAATCTTCAAAACTCCACCCCAAACCCCTCAAAAATCTCCCCAAAAAACCCTAAAAACCCCAAGACCCCAAACCCCAAAAACCCCAAAAATCCCCCCAAAAACCCCCAAAAATCATCCCCAAAAAACCCAAAAAATCATCCCCAAAAATCCCCAAAAATCCTCCAAAAAAACTTAAAAAATTCACCCCAAAACCTTCAAAACCCCACCCCAAACCCCTCAAAAGTCCCCCCAAAATAAACCCTAAAAACCCCAAAACCCCAAACCCCAAAAATCCCAAAAAATCCCAAAATCCCCCAAAAATCCCCCAAAAAACCCCAAAAAATCATCCCAAAAACCCCCAAAAATAATTCAAAAAACTCACAAAATTCACCCCAAAACCTTCAAAACTCCACCCCAAACCCCTCAAAAATCCCCCCCAAAAAAAACCTAAAAACCCCAAGACCCCAAACCCCAAAAACCCCAAAAATCCCCCCCAAAAAAACCCCAAAAATCATCCCAAAAATCCCTCAAAAAACCCCAAAAAATCATCCCAAAAAGCCCCAAAATCACCCAAAAACCTCACAAAAATCCCCCCAAAAAACCCTAAAAACCCCAAACTCTTCCCCAAACCCCAAAAAACCCCAAAAACCCCAAAAAGCCCCAAAAAACCCCAAATTTTGCCCCGCAGGTCCAAGTTCCAGAAGCTGAAATTTGGGACGGAGGCGGCGCCGGGGGAGAAGCGCCCGGAGGAGCCGGGTGGGCCCAAATTGGGGATTTTGGGGATTTTTGGGGATTTTTTGGGATTTTTTTGGGATTTTTTGGGATTTGGGGTTTTTAGGGTTTTTTTGGGGGGATTTTTGAGGGGTTTGGGGCGGGGATTTGAAGGTTTTGGGGTGAATTTTGTGAGTTTTTTGGAGGATTTTTGGGGATTTTTGGGATGATTTTTGGGGGATTTTTGGGGTTTTTGGGGTTTGGGGTCTTGGGGTTTTTAGGGTTTTTTTGGGGGTGATTTTTGAGGGGTTTGGGGCGGGGTTTTGAAGGTTTTGGGGTGAATTTTGTGAGTTTTTTGGAGGATTTTTGGGGATTTTTGGGATGATTTTTGGGGGATTTTTGGGGTTTTTTGGGGTTTGGGGTTTTGGGGTTTTTAGGGGTTTTTTTGGGGAGATTTTTGAGGGGTTTGGGGCAGAGATTTAAAGATTTTGGGGGGTTTTAGGGTGATTTTTAAAGTTTTTTTGAGGATTTTTGGGGGTTTTGTGTGATTTTTGGGGTTTTTTAGGGGATTTTTGGGGTTTTTAGGGTTTTTTGGGGGGATTTTTGAGGGGTTTGGGGCAGAGTTTTGAAGGTTTTGGGGTGAATTTTTTAAGTTTTTTTGGAGGATTTTTGGGGATTTTTGGGATGATTTTTGGGGGATTTTTGGGATTTTGGGAATTTTTGGGATTTTTTGGGATTTGGGGTTTTTAGGGTTTTTTTGGGGGGATTTTTGAGGGGTTTGGGGTGGGGTTTTGGAGGTTTTGGGGTGAATTTTGTGAGGATTTTTGGGGATTTTTGGGATGATTTTTTTGGGGGTTTTTGGGATGATTTTTTGGGGTTTTTGAGGGATTTTTGGGGTTTTTGGGGTTTGGGGTTTTGGGATTTTTAGGGTTTTTTTGGGGGGATTTTTGAGGGGTTTGGGGCAGAGTTTTGAAGATTTTGGGGGCTTTTAGGGTGATTTTTAAAGTTTTTGTGAGGATTTTTGGGGGTTTTGGGTGATTTTTGGGGTTTTTTTGGGGGATTTTTTGGGGTTTTTTGGGATTTGGGATTTTTAGGTTTTTTTTGGGGGGATTTTTGAGGGGTTTGGGGCGGGGATTTGAAGATTTTGGGGTGAATTTTGTGGTAATTTTTAAAGTTTTTTGGAGGATTTTTAGGGGTTTTGGGATGATTTTTTGGGGTTTTTGGGATGATTTTTAGGGTTTTTTGGGGGATTTTTGGGGTTTTTTGGGATTTGGGATTTTTAGGGTTTTTTTGGGGGGATTTTTGAGGGGTTTGGGGCGGGGATTTGAAGGTTTTGGGGGCTTTTAGGGTGATTTTTGTGAGGTTTTTTGAGGATTTTTGGGGTTTTGGGGTTTTTTGGGGTTTGGGGTTTTTAGGAATTTTTGGGGGGATTTTTGGGGTCATTTTTGGTTCTTTTTGGGGGATTTTGGGGTGGTTTTTGGGGTAAATTTTAGGTTATTTTTGGGGTAATTTGGGGTAATTTTTCGGTTATTTTTGGGTTATTTTTAGGTTATTTTGGGGGTGGTTTTTGGGGTAATTTTTGGGTTATTTTGGGGGTGGTTTTTGGGGTAATTTTTAGGTTATTTTTGGGGTAATTTTGGGTTATTTTTTAGGCTGATTTGGGGCTGATCTGGGGCTGATTTTGGGTTATTTTGGGGTTATTTTTAGGTTATTTTTGGGATAATTTTTGGGTTATTTTTGGGTTATTTTTGGGCTGATGTGGGGCTGATTTGGAGATATTTTGGGGTAATTTTTAGGTTATTTTTTGGGTGGTTTTGGGGTAACTTTTAGGTTATTTTTGGGTTCTTTTTAGGGTAATTTTTGGTTATTTTTGGGGTATTTTGGGGTAATTTTTAGGATATTTTTGGGTTATTTTTGGGCTGGTTTTGGGTTATTTTGGGGGTGGTTTTTGGGGTAATTTTGGGCTTGTTTTTGGGTTATTTTTGGGGTAATTTTTAGGTTATTTTTGGTGTTTTTTTGGGTTATTTTTAGGCTGATTTGGGGCTGATTTTGGGGTATTTTGGGGGTAATTTTTAGGTTATTTTTGGGTTATTTTTGGGCTGATTTGGGGATATTTTGGGGGTAATTTTTAGGTTATTTTTGGGGTATTTTTGGGATAATTTTTGGGTTATTTTGGGGATAATTTTTGGGATAATTTTTGGGGTATTTTTGGGTTTTTTTGGGTTATTTTTGGGTTATTTTGGGGTATTTTTGGGGTTATTTTGGGGGTATTTTTGGGTTATTTTGGGATGATTTTTTGGGTATTTTTGGGATAATTTTTGGGATAATTTTGGGATAATTTTTAGGTTATTTTTAGGTTATTTTGGGGATAATTTGGGGATAATTTTTAGGTTATTTTTAGGTTATTTTGGGGATAATTTTTAGGTTATTTTTGGGTTATTTTGGGGATAATTTTGGGTTATTTTTGGGTTATTTTGGGGTTATTTTTGGGTTATTTTGGGGATAGTTTTGGGGTTATTTTTGGGATAATTTTTGGGATAATTTTTAGGTTATTTTTGGGATAATTTTTGGGCTATTTTGAGTTATTTTTGGGTTATTTTTGGGTTAATTTTGGGGATAATTTTTGGGATAATTTTGGGTTATTTTTGGGATAATTTTGGGGATAATTTTTGGGTTATTTTTGGGTTATTTTTGGGATAATTTGGGGATAATTTTTAGGTTATTTTTAGGTTATTTTGGGGATAATTTTTAGGTTATTTTTAGGTTATTTTGGGGATAATTTTGGGGTATTTTTGGGGTTATTTTGGAGGTATTTTTGGGTTATTTTGGGATGATTTTTTGGGTATTTTTGGGATAATTTTTGGGATAATTTTGGGATAATTTTTAGGTTATTTTTAGGTTATTTTGGGGATAATTTTGGGATAATTTTTAGGTTATTTTTAGGTTATTTTGGGGATAATTTTTAGGTTATTTTTAGGTTATTTTTGGGTTCTTTTGGGTTCTTTTGGGTTATTTTTGGGTTTCTCACCCTGATTTCCCCCAGTGTCCAACGGCCCCGTGGAGCTGGAGGGAGCCTGGAAGGAGGGGAGGCAGCTCCTGCGCCAGTGAGTGCTGGGATTATTGGGGATTTTGGGGAATTTTGGGAATTTTTGGGGAATTTTTGGGGAATTTTTGGGATTTGGGGGGTTTGGGGGTTTTTTGGGCAATTTTTGAGACTTTTTGGGGCAATTTTGGGGGATTTTTGTGGAATTTTTGGGGGATTTTTGGAGGATTTTGGGGCCGTTTTTGTGGGATTTTGGGTGGGATTTTGGGGCATTTTTGGTGGGATTTTCCCAGAATTTTTGGGGGAATTTTTCCAGGATTTTTGTGGGGATTTTTCCAGGATTTTCTCAATATTTTGGGGGCATTTTTCCAGGATTTTTGTGGGAATTTTTGTGGGATTTTTGGAGGATTTTTATGGGAATTTTTGGGGGATTTTTGGAGGATTTTGGGGCCGTTTTTGTGGGATTTTGGGGCATTTTTGGTGGGATTTTCCCAGAATTTTTGGGGGAATTTTTCCAGAATTTTTGTGGAATTTTTGCAGAATTTTTTTGAGGATTTTGGGCCGTTTTTGTGGGTTTTTTGATGGGATTTTGGGGCATTTTTGGTGGGATTTTTGGTGGGATTTTTGCGGGGATTTTTTCAGGATTTTCGTGGATTTTTCTGGAATTTTTGCAGGATTTTGCAGGATTTTTGTGGGAATTTTTTGTGGATTTTATCTGGGATTTTTCCGGAATTTTTCTGGAATTTTTGCGGAATTTGTGGAGGATTTGGGGCCGTTTTTGTGGGATTTTGGATGGGATTTTGGGGCATTTTTGGTGGGATTTTTCCAGAATTTTTGTGGGGATTTTTCCAGGATTTTCTCAATATTTTGGGGGATTTTTCCAGGATTTTTCCTGGATTTTTGTGGGGATTTTTGCAGGATTTTTTTCTGGATTTTTGTAAATTTTTCCAGGATTTTTTCAGGATTTTTGTGGAATTTCTTCTGGGATTTTTCCTGGATTTTTGTGGGAATTTTTGCAGGATTTTCTCAGGATTTTTCCAGAATTTTTCCAGGATTTTCTCGGGATTTTTGTGGGGATTTTTGCCGAGATTTTTCTGGAATTTTCCTGGATTTTTGTGGGAATTTTTTGTGGATTTTATCTGGGATTTTTCCAGAATTTTTGTGGAATTTTTGCGGAATTTTTGGAGGATTTTGGGGCCGTTTTTCTGGGATTTTGGATGGGATTTTGGGGTTTTTTGGTGGGAATTTTCCAGAATTTTCCCCGAAATTTTTGTGGGGATTTTTCCAGGATTTTCTCAATATTTTTGGGTGATTTTTTCTGGGATTTTTCCTGGATTTTTGTGGGAATTTTTGCAGGATTTTCTCAGGATTTTTCCAGAATTTTTCCAGGATTTTCTCGGGATTTTTGTGGGGATTTTTTCAGGATTTTTCCTGGATTTTTGTGGAATTTTTCCAGGATTTTCTCAGGATTTTGTGGGGATTTTTTCCAGGATTTTGAGGGGATTTTTCCAGGATTTTTGTGGAGATTTTTGTGGAATTTTTGTGGGAATTTTCCAGGATTTTTGTGTGGATTTTTTCTGGGATTTTTCCAGAATTTTTGGGGGAATTTTCCGGAATTTTTCTGGGGATTTTCCCAAGATTTTTGTGTGGATTTTTTCTGGGATTTTTCCACAATTTTTCCAGAATTTTTTCTGGGATTTTCAAAAAGTTTTTGTGGGATTTTTCCTGGGATTTTCTCAGGATTTTCGTGGGGATTTCCCCAAAATTTTTGTGGGGATTTTTCCAGGATTTTTGTGGAATTTTTCCAGAATTTTCTCAGGATTTTTGTGGGAAATTTTGCAGGATTTTTGAAGGGATTTTCCCAAGATTTTTGTGTGGATTTTTTCTGGGATTTTTCCAGGATTTCTGTGGAGATTTTTTCCAGTATTTTTGTGGGAATTTTTCCAGAATTTTTGTGGGGAATTTTTGCAGGATTTTTGCAGGGATTTTTGTGGGATTTTTACAAGAATTTTGAGGGAATTTTTCCAGGATTTTTGTGGAGATTTTTCCGGCATTTTTGTGGGATTTTTTCCAGAATTTTCGTGGGATTTTTTTCCAGGATTTTTTGTGGAGCCTTTTCTGGGATTTTAGGGTGGATTTTTCCAGGATTTTTCCATGAATTTTCCCGCATTCTTGTGGCATTTTCACAGGAATTTCAGGGGAATTTTCCACATTTCTGTGACAATTTTTCCCATTTTTGTGGGATTTTTTCCCATTTTCCTGGGAATTTTCAGGATTTTCCCCTCGAGGACCTTTTCCCATCATTCCCCACCCCTAAAATTCCCATTTTTCCCGTTTTTCCCCCAAATCAGGTACCTGGACGAGGTTGGCTACAGCGACACCATCCTGGCCATGAGGGCCCAATTCCAGAACTTTCCACGGGAATTTCTGGGACTTTTCCAGGTTTTTTGTGGGATTTTTTCAGGATTTTTGTGGGGATTTTTCAAGATTTTTGTGGGAATTTTTCCTGGATTTTTGTGGAGATTTTTTCCAGGATTTTTGTGGGAATTTTTCCAGAATTTTTGTGGGGAATTTTTGCAGGATTTTTGCAGGGATTTTTGTGGGATTTTTGCAAGAATTTTGAGGGGATTTTTCCAGGATTTTTGTGGAGATTTTTCCGGAATTTTTGTGGGATTTTTTCCAGAATTTTCGTGGGATTTTTTTCCAGGATTTTTTGTGGAGCCTTTTCTGGGATTTTAGGGTGGATTTTTCCAGGATTTTTCCATGAATTTTCCCTCATCCTTGTGGCATTTTCACAGGAATTTCAGGGGAATTTTCCACATTTCTGTGGCAATTTTTCCCATTTTTGTGGGATTTTTTCCCATTTTCCTGGGAATTTTCAGGATTTTCCCCTCGAGGACCTTTTCCCACCATTCCCCACCCCTAAAATTCCCATTTTTCCCGTTTTTTCCCCCAAATCAGGTACCTGGACGAGGTTGGCTACAGCGACACCATCCTGGCCATGAGGGCCCGGCGGCTGCGGGCGCTGCTGGGCCGGAGCCCCCCCCCGATTCCAGAACTTTCCCCGGGGATTTCCTCCGGAATTTTGGGAATTTCGGGAATTCCTGGAGCCCCCCCCAGCCCCGGGACCCCCCCCTCCCCTCCCCCGGGCTCGGAGTCGCTGCTGCTGCGAAGGATCCAGGAGCAGATCCAGAGGTTTGGGGCGAATTCCGGGGAATTTGGGGAATTTATTTGGGGATTTTTGGGGGAATTTTGGGGGATTTTGGGGGGGTTTGAGGGAATTTGGGGGGGGATTTTGAGGGAATTTTGGGGGGGTTTGGGGGAGATTTGGATGGAAGTTTTAGGGAATTTTTGAGGGGATTTTTGAGGGGATTTTTAGGGAATTTTGGGATTTTTATGGAATTTTGGGGTGGTTTGGGGAAGATTTGGATGGGATTTTGAGGGAATTTTTAGGGAATTTTGGGGATTTGGGGATTTTAGGGAATTTTTGGAGGGTTTGGGGATTTTAGGGAATTTTTGGGGGTGGGGTTGGGAGGTTTTGGGGTGGTTTAGAGGGAATTTTTGGGATTTTTAGGGAATTTTGGGGTGGTTTGGGGAAGATTTGGATGGGATTTTGAGGGAATTTTTAGGGAATATTTTTGGGGATTTGGGGATTTTAGGGAATTTTTGGAGGGTTTGGGGATTTTAGGGAATTTTTGGGGTGGGGTTGGGAGGTTTTGGGGGGGTTTTGAGGGAATTTTTGGGATTTTTAGGGAATTTTTGGGGGGATTTTGAGGGAATTTTGGGGGGATTTGGGGCAGATTTCGATGGAAGTTTTAGGGAATTTTTAGGGAATATTTTTGAGGGGATTTGGGGTTTTTAGGGAATTTTTTGGGGTGGGGTTGGGAGGTTTTGGGGGGCTTTTGAGGGAATTTTGGGGGGGTTTGGGGGAGATTTGGATGGAAGTTTTAGGGAATTTTTGGGGGTTGTTTGGGGTGGTTTTGGGGGCATTTTGAGGGAATTTTGGAGAATTTTTAGGGAATTTTTGGGGGGATTTTGAGGGAATTTTGGGGGGCTTTGGGGGAGATTTTGATGGAATGTTGAGGGAATTTTTAGGGAATTTTGGGGGATTTGGGGATTTTAGAGAATTTTTTGGGGGTGGGGTTGGGAGGTTTTGGGGGGGTTTTGAGGGAATTTTTGGGATTTTGAGGGAATTTTGGGGAATTTTTAGGGAATTTTTGGGGGCATTTTGAGGGAATTTTGGGGGGTTTGGGGAAGATTTGGATGGGATTTTGAGGGAATTTTTAGGGAATATTTTTGGGGATTTGGGGATTTTAGGGAATTTTTGGAGGGTTTGGGGATTTTAGGGAATTTTTGGGGTGGGGTTGGGAGGTTTTGGGGGGGTTTTGAGGGAATTTTTGGGATTTTGAGGAAATTTTGGGGGGGTTTGGGGGAGATTTGGATGGAATGTTGAGGGAATTTTTAGGGAATTTTGGGGGAATTGGGGTTTTAGGAAAATTAGGGGGGATTTGAGGGAATTTTTGGGATTTTGAGGGAATTTTGGGGAATTTTTAG
>NW_027099143.1:0-46130 GCF_037042795.1 Molothrus aeneus | reverse complement strand
ATTCTGGCCGCAGGCGAAGAAGCGGCTTCTTCGCACACAGAGCATTGTGGCGAGCGCAGGGAGCTCCTGAGAGCGGTTTGTGCCGAAAGAAGCCCGGGACCGGCACTTAGCTTCGGAGAGCTGCGTATCTGCGTCTTCTGCGTGTCTTGCCGCTCTACACTCAGCCAAAAGCTTTTCCACCATATCTTGCAAGGAGAAACTCTGCCAGGAAAGAAAACATCCAAAATCTTGTTCTAAAGCTTGCACGGGGGTCTGCAAAGAGTTTGGCAAGAATGAAAGGTAGTTGTCCAAAACTCGTTCTTTTCCAATAGAATAACCATGGAAAAGGCAGGAGAGTGGTAAAGTACTGTTTTCTCTAAGTCTGAAGGCTGCCCACACTGTGCCTGTGTGCTGCAGCTTGCATCTTCGCCTTTGGGAAGCTGCCGCTCGCCGATTCTCCCGGAGGCGAAGAAGCGGCTTCTTCGCACACAGAGCATTGTGGCGAGCGCAGGGAGCTCCTGAGAGCGGTTTGTGCCGAAAGAAGCCCGGGACCGGCACTTAGCTTCGGAGAGCTGCGTATCTGCGTCTTCTGCGTGTCTTGCCGCTCTACACTCAGCAAAAAGCTTTTCCACCATATCTTGCAAGGAGAAACTCTGCCAGGAAAGAAAACATCCAAAATCTTCTTCTAAAGCTTGCACGGGGGTCTGCAAAGAGTTTGGCAAGAATGAAAGGTAGTTGTCCAAAACTCGTTCTTTTCCAATAGAATAACCATGGAAAAGGCAGGAGAGTGGTAAAGTACTGTTTTCTCTAAGTCTGAAGGCTGCCCACACTGTGCCTGTGTGCTGCAGCTTGCATCTTCGCCTTTGGGAAGCTGCCGCTCGCCGATTCTCCCGGAGGCGAAGAAGCGGCTTCTTCGCACACAGAGCATTGTGGCGAGCGCAGGGAGCTCCTGAGAGCGGTTTGTGCCGAAAGAAGCCCGGGACCGGCACTTAGCTTCGGAGAGCTGCGTATCTGCGTCTTCTGCGTGTCTTGCCGCTCTACACTCAGCAAAAAGCTTTTCCACCATATCTTGCAAGGAGAAACTCTGCCAGGAAAGAAAACATCCAAAATCTTGTTCTAAAGCTTGCACGGGGGTCTGCAAAGAGTTTGGCAAGAATGAAAGGTAGTTGTCCAAAACTCGTTCTTTTCCAATAGAATAACCATGGAAAAGGCAGGAGAGTGGTAAAGTACTGTTTTCTCTAAGTCTGAAGGCTGCCCACACTGTGCCTGTGTGCTGCAGCTTGCATCTTCGCCTTTGGGAAGCTGCCGCTCGCCGATTCTCCCGCAGGCGAAGAAGCGGCTTCTTCGCACACAGAGCATTGTGGCGAGCGCAGGGAGCTCCTGAGAGCGGTTTGTGCCGAAAGAAGCCCGGGACCGGCACTTAGCTTCGGAGAGCTGCGTATCTGCGTCTTCTGCGTGTCTTGCCGCTCTACACTCAGCCAAAAGCTTTTCCAGCATATCTTGCAAGGAGAAACTCTGCCAGGAAAGAAAACATCCAAAATCTTGTTCTAAAGCTTGCACGGGGGTCTGCAAAGAGTTTGGCAAGAATGAAAGGTAGTTGTCCAAAACTCGTTCTTTTCCAATAGAATAACCATGGAAAAGGCAGGAGAGTGGTAAAGTACTGTTTTCTCTAAGTCTGAAGGCTGCCCACACTGTGCCTGTGTGCTGCAGCTTGCATCTTCGCCTTTGGGAAGCTGCCGCTCGCCGATTCTCCCGCAGGCGAAGAAGCGGCTTCTTCGCACACAGAGCATTGTGGCGAGCGCAGGGAGCTCCTTGAGAGCGGTTTGTGCCGAAAGAAGCCCGGGACCGGCACTTAGCTTCGGAGAGCTGCGTATCTGCGTCTTCTGCGTGTCTTGCCGCTCTACACTCAGCAAAAAGCTTTTCCAGCATATCTTGCAAGGAGAAACTCTGCCAGAGGAAAGAAAACATCCAAAATCTTGTTCTAAAGCTTGCACGGGGGTCTGCAAAGAGTTTGGCAAGAATGAAAGGTAGTTTGTCCAAAACTCGTTCTTTTCCAATAGAATAACCATGGAAAAGGCAGGAGAGTGGTAAAGTACTGTTTTCTCTAAGTCTGAAGGCTGCCCACACTGTGCCTGTGTGCTGCAGCTTGCATCTTCGCCTTTGGGAAGCTGCCGCTCGCCGATTCTCCCGCAGGCGAAGAAGCGGCTTCTTCGCACACAGAGCATTGTGGCGAGCGCAGGGAGCTCCTGAGAGCGGTTTGTGCCGAAAGAAGCCCGGGACCGGCACTTAGCTTCGGAGAGCTGCGTATCTGCGTCTTCTGCGTGTCTTGCCGCTCTACACTCAGCAAAAAGCTTTTCCAGCATATCTTGCCAAGGAGAAACTCTGCCAGGAAAGAAAACATCCAAAATCTGTTCTAAAGCTTGCACGGGGGTCTGCAAAGAGTTTGGCAAGAATGAAAGGTAGTTGTCCAAAACTCGTTCTTTTCCAATAGAATAACCATGGAAAAGGCAGGAGAGTGGTAAAGTACTGTTTTCTCTAAGTCTGAAGGCTGCCCACACTGTGCCTGTGTGCTGCAGCTTGCATCTTCGCCTTTGGGAAGCTGCCGCTCGCCGATTCTCCCGGAGGCGAAGAAGCGGCTTCTTCGCACACAGAGCATGTGGCGAGCGCAGGGAGCTCCTGAGAGCGGTTTGTGCCGAAAGAAGCCCGGGACCGGCACTTAGCTTCGGAGAGCTGCGTATCTGCGTCTTCTGCGTGTCTTGCCGCTCTACACTCAGCAAAAAAGCTTTTCCAGCATATCTTGCAAGGAGAAACTCTGCCAGGAAAGAAAACATCCAAATCTTGTTCTAAAGCTTGCACGGGGGTCTGCAAAGAGTTTGGCAAGAATGAAAGGTAGTTGTCCAAAACTCGTTCTTTTCCAATAGAATAACCATGGAAAAGGCAGGAGAGTGGTAAAGTACTGTTTTCTCTAAGTCTGAAGGCTGCCCACACTGTGCCTGTGTGCTGCAGCTTGCATCTTCGCCTTTGGGAAGCTGCCGCTCGCCGATTCTCCCGGAGGCGAAGAAGCGGCTTCTTCGCACACAGAGCATTGTGGCGAGCGCAGGGAGCTCCTGAGAGCGGTTTGTGCCGAAAGAAGCCCGGGACCGGCACTTAGCTTCGGAGAGCTGCGTATCTGCGTCTTCTGCGTGTCTTGCCGCTCTACACTCAGCCAAAAGCTTTTCCAGCATATCTTGCAAGGAGAAACTCTGCCAGGAAAGAAAACATCCAAAATCTTGTTCTAAAGCTTGCACGGGGGTCTGCAAAGAGTTTGGCAAGAATGAAAGGTAGTTGTCCAAAACTCGTTCTTTTCCAATAGAATAACCATGGAAAAGGCAGGAGAGTGGTAAAGTACTGTTTTCTCTAAGTCTGAAGGCTGCCCACACTGTGCCTGTGTGCTGCAGCTTGCATCTTCGCCTTTGGGAAGCTGCCGCTCGCCGATTCTCCCGGAGGCGAAGAAGCGGCTTCTTCGCACACAGAGCATTGTGGCGAGCGCAGGGAGCTCCTGAGAGCGGTTTGTGCCGAAAGAAGCCCGGGACCGGCACTTAGCTTCGGAGAGCTGCGTATCTGCGTCTTCTGCGTGTCTTGCCGCTCTACACTCAGCAAAAAGCTTTTCCACCATATCTTGCAAGGAGAAACTCTGCCAGGAAAGAAAACATCCAAAATCTTGTTCTAAAGCTTGCACGGGGGTCTGCAAAGAGTTTGGCAAGAATGAAAGGTAGTTGTCCAAAACTCGTTCTTTTCCAATAGAATAACCATGGAAAAGGCAGGAGAGTGGTAAAGTACTGTTTTCTCTAAGTCTGAAGGCTGCCCACACTGTGCCTGTGTGCTGCAGCTTGCATCTTCGCCTTTGGGAAGCTGCCGCTCGCCGATTCTCCCGCAGGCGAAGAAGCGGCTTCTTCGCACACAGAGCATTGTGGCGAGCGCAGGGAGCTCCTGAGAGCGGTTTGTGCCGAAAGAAGCCCGGGACCGGCACTTAGCTTCGGAGAGCTGCGTATCTGCGTCTTCTGCGTGTCTTGCCGCTCTACACTCAGCAAAAAGCTTTTCCAGCATATCTTGCAAGGAGAAACTCTGCCAGGAAAGAAAACATCCAAAATCTTGTTCTAAAGCTTGCACGGGGGTCTGCAAAGAGTTTGGCAAGAATGAAAGGTAGTTGTCCAAAACTCGTTCTTTTCCAATAGAATAACCATGGAAAAGGCAGGAGAGTGGTAAAGTACTGTTTTCTCTGAGTCTGAATGCTGCCCACACTGTGCCTGTGTGCTGCAGCTTGCATCTTCGCCTTTGGGAAGCTGCCGCTCGCCGATTCTCCCGCAGGCGAAGAAGCGGCTTCTTCGCACACAGAGCATTGTGGCGAGCGCAGGGAGCTCCTGAGAGCGGTTTGTGCCGAAAGAAGCCCGGGACCGGCACTTAGCTTCGGAGAGCTGCGTATCTGCGTCTTCTGCGTGTCTTGCCGCTCTACACTCAGCAAAAGCTTTTCCAGCATATCTTGCAAGGAGAAACTCTGCCAGGAAAGAAAACATCCAAAATCTTGTTCTAAAGCTTGCACGGGGGTCTGCAAAGAGTTTGGCAAGAATGAAAGGTAGTTGTCCAAAACTCGTTCTTTTCCAATAGAATAACCATGGAAAAGGCAGGAGAGTGGTAAAGTACTGTTTTCTCTAAGTCTGAATGCTGCCCACACTGTGCCTGTGTGCTGCAGCTTGCATCTTCGCCTTTGGGAAGCTGCCGCTCGCCGATTCTCCCGCAGGCGAAGAAGCGGCTTCTTCGCACACAGAGCATTGTGGCGAGCGCAGGGAGCTCCTGAGAGCGGTTTGTGCCGAAAGAAGCCCGGGACCGGCACTTAGCTTCGGAGAGCTGCGTATCTGCGTCTTCTGCGTGTCTTGCCGCTCTACACTCAGCCAAAAGCTTTTCCAGCATATCTTGCAAGGAGAAACTCTGCCAGGAAAGAAAACATCCAAAATCTTGTTCTAAAGCTTGCACGGGGGTCTGCAAAGAGTTTGGCAAGAATGAAAGGTAGTTGTCCAAAACTCGTTCTTTTCCAATAGAATAACCATGGAAAAGGCAGGAGAGTGGTAAAGTACTGTTTTCTCTAAGTCTGAAGGCTGCCCACACTGTGCCTGTGTGCTGCAGCTTGCATCTTCGCCTTTGGGAAGCTGCCGCTCGCTGATTCTCCCGCAGGCGAAGAAGCGGCTTCTTCGCACACAGAGCATTGTGGCGAGCGCAGGGAGCTCCTTGAGAGCGGTTTGTGCCGAAAGAAGCCCGGGACCGGCACTTAGCTTCGGAGAGCTGCGTATCTGCGTCTTCTGCGTGTCTTGCCGCTCTACACTCAGCAAAAAGCTTTTCCACCATATCTTGCAAGGAGAAACTCTGCCAGGAAAGAAAACATCCAAAATCTTGTTCTAAAGCTTGCACGGGGGTCTGCAAAGAGTTTGGCAAGAATGAAAGGTAGTTGTCCAAACTCGTTCTTTTCCAATAGAATAACCATGGAAAAGGCAGGAGAGTGGTAAAGTACTGTTTTCTCTAAGTCTGAAGGCTGCCCACACTGTGCCTGTGTGCTGCAGCTTGCATCTTCGCCTTTGGGGAAGCTGCCGCTCGCCGATTCTCCCGCAGGCGAAGAAGCGGCTTCTTCGCACACAGAGCATTGTGGCGAGCGCAGGGAGCTCCTTGAGAGCGGTTTGTGCCGAAAGAAGCCCGGGACCGGCACTTAGCTTCGGAGAGCTGCGTATCTGCGTCTTCTGCGTGTCTTGCCGCTCTACACTCAGCAAAAAGCTTTTCCCAGCATATCTTGCAAGGAGAAACTCTGCCAGGAAAGAAAACATCCAAAATCTTGTTCTAAAGCTTGCACGGGGGTCTGCAAAGAGTTTGGCAAGAATGAAAGGTAGTTGTCCAAAACTCGTTCTTTTCCAATAGAATAACCATGGAAAAGGCAGGAGAGTGGTAAAGTACTGTTTTCTCTAAGTCTGAATGCTGCCCACACTGTGCCTGTGTGCTGCAGCTTGCATCTTCGCCTTTGGCAAGCTGCCGCTCGCCGATTCTCCCGCAGGCGAAGAAGCGGCTTCTTCGCACACAGAGCATTGTGGCGAGCGCAGGGAGCTCCTGAGAGCGGTTTGTGCCGAAAGAAGCCCGGGACCGGCACTTAGCTTCGGAGAGCTGCGTATCTGCGTCTTCTGCGTGTCTTGCCGCTCTACACTCAGCAAAAAGCTTTTCCACCATATCTTGCAAGGAGAAACTCTGCCAGGAAAGAAAACATCCAAAATCTTGTTCTAAAGCTTGCACGGGGGTCTGCAAAGAGTTTGGCAAGAATGAAAGGTAGTTGTCCAAAACTCGTTCTTTTCCAATAGAATAACCATGGAAAAGGCAGGAGAGTGGTAAAGTACTGTTTTCTCTAAGTCTGAAGGCTGCCCACACTGTGCCTGTGTGCTGCAGCTTGCATCTTCGCCTTTGGGAAGCTGCCGCTCGCCGATTCTCCCGCAGGCGAAGAAGCGGCTTCTTCGCACACAGAGCATTGTGGCGAGCGCAGGGAGCTCCTGAGAGCGGTTTGTGCCGAAAGAAGCCCGGGACCGGCACTTAGCTTCGGAGAGCTGCGTATCTGCGTCTTCTGCGTGTCTTGCCGCTCTACACTCAGCGAAAAGCTTTTCCACCATATCTTGCAAGGAGAAACTCTGCCAGGAAAGAAAACATCCAAAATCTTGTTCTAAAGCTTGCACGGGGGTCTGCAAAGAGTTTGGCAAGAATGAAAGGTAGTTGTCCAAAACTCGTTCTTTTCCAATAGAATAACCATGGAAAAGGCAGGAGAGTGGTAAAGTACTGTTTTCTCTAAGTCTGAAGGCTGCCCACACTGTGCCTGTGTGCTGCAGCTTGCATCTTCGCCTTTGGGAAGCTGCCGCTCGCCGATTCTCCCGGAGGCGAAGAAGCGGCTTCTTCGCACACAGAGCATTGTGGCGAGCGCAGGGAGCTCCTTGAGAGCGGTTTGTGCCGAAAGAAGCCCGGGACCGGCACTTAGCTTCGGAGAGCTGCGTATCTGCGTCTTCTGCGTGTCTTGCCGCTCTACACTCAGCAAAAAGCTTTTCCAGCATATCTTGCAAGGAGAAACTCTGCCAGGAAAGAAAACATCCAAAATCTTGTTCTAAAGCTTGCACGGGGGTCTGCAAAGAGTTTGGCAAGAATGAAAGGTAGTTGTCCAAAACTCGTTCTTTTCCAATAGAATAACCATGGAAAAGGCAGGAGAGTGGTAAAGTACTGTTTTCTCTGAGTCTGAAGGCTGCCCACACTGTGCCTGTGTGCTGCAGCTTGCATCTTCGCCTTTGGGAAGCTGCCGCTCGCCGATTCTCCCGCAGGCGAAGAAGCGGCTTCTTCGCACACAGAGCATTGTGGCGAGCGCAGGGAGCTCCTGAGAGCGGTTTGTGACGAAAGAAGCCCGGGACCGGCACTTAGCTTCGGAGAGCTGCGTATCTGCGTCTTCTGCGTGTCTTGCCGCTCTACACTCAGCAAAAAGCTTTTCCAGCATATCTTGCAAGGAGAAACTCTGCCAGGAAAGAAAACATGCAAAATCTTGTTCTAAAGCTTGCACGGGGGTCTGCAAAGAGTTTGGCAAGAATGAAAGGTAGTTGTCCAAAACTCGTTCTTTTCCAATAGAATAACCATGGAAAAGGCAGGAGAGTGGTAAAGTACTGTTTTCTCTAAGTCTGAATGCTGCCCACACTGTGCCTGTGTGCTGCAGCTTGCATCTTCGCCTTTGGGAAGCTGCCGCTCGCCGATTCTCCCGGAGGCGAAGAAGCGGCTTCTTCGCACACAGAGCATTGTGGCGAGCGCAGGGAGCTCCTGAGAGCGGTTTGTGCCGAAAGAAGCCCGGGACCGGCACTTAGCTTCGGAGAGCTGCGTATCTGCGTCTTCTGCGTGTCTTGCCGCTCTACACTCAGCAAAAAGCTTTTCCAGCATATCTTGCAAGGAGAAACTCTGCCAGGAAAGAAAACATCCAAAATCTTGTTCTAAAGCTTGCACGGGGGTCTGCAAAGAGTTTGGCAAGAATGAAAGGTAGTTGTCCAAAACTCGTTCTTTTCCAATAGAATAACCATGGAAAAGGCAGGAGAGTGGTAAAGTACTGTTTTCTCGAAGTCTGAAGGCTGCCCACACTGTGCCTGTGTGCTGCAGCTTGCATCTTCGCCTTTGGGAAGCTGCCGCTCGCCGATTCTCCCGCAGGCGAAGAAGCGGCTTCTTCGCACACAGAGCATTGTGGCGAGCGCAGGGAGCTCCTGAGAGCGGTTTGTGCCGAAAGAAGCCCGGGACCGGCACTTAGCTTCGGAGAGCTGCGTATCTGCGTCTTCTGCGTGTCTTGCCGCTCTACACTCAGCAAAAAGCTTTTCCAGCATATCTTGCAAGGAGAAACTCTGCCAGGAAAGAAAACATCCAAAATCTTGTTCTAAAGCTTGCACGGGGGTCTGCAAAGAGTTTGGCAAGAATGAAAGGTAGTTGTCCAAAACTCGTTCTTTTCCAATAGAATAACCATGGAAAAGGCAGGAGAGTGGTAAAGTACTGTTTTCTCTAAGTCTGAATGCTGCCCACACTGTGCCTGTGTGCTGCAGCTTGCATCTTCGCCTTTGGGAAGCTGCCGCTCGCCGATTCTCCCGGAGGCGAAGAAGCGGCTTCTTCGCACACAGAGCATTGTGGCGAGCGCAGGGAGCTCCTGAGAGCGGTTTGTGCCGAAAGAAGCCCGGGACCGGCACTTAGCTTCGGAGAGCTGCGTATCTGCGTCTTCTGCGTGTCTTGCCGCTCTACACTCAGCAAAAAGCTTTTCCACCATATCTTGCAAGGAGAAACTCTGCCAGGAAAGAAAACATCCAAAATCTTGTTCTAAAGCTTGCACGGGGGTCTGCAAAGAGTTTGGCAAGAATGAAAGGTAGTTGTCCAAAACTCGTTCTTTTCCAATAGAATAACCATGGAAAAGGCAGGAGAGTGGTAAAGTACTGTTTTCTCTAAGTCTGAATGCTGCCCACACTGTGCCTGTGTGCTGCAGCTTGCATCTTCGCCTTTGGGAAGCTGCCGCTCGCCGATTCTCCCGCAGGCGAAGAAGCGGCTTCTTCGCACACAGAGCATTGTGGCGAGCGCAGGGAGCTCCTTGAGAGCGGTTTGTGCCGAAAGAAGCCCGGGACCGGCACTTAGCTTCGGAGAGCTGCGTATCTGCGTCTTCTGCGTGTCTTGCCGCTCTACACTCAGCAAAAAGCTTTTCCAGCATATCTTGCAAGGAGAAACTCTGCCAGGAAAGAAAACATCCAAAATCTTGTTCTAAAGCTTGCACGGGGGTCTGCAAAGAGTTTGGCAAGAATGAAAGGTAGTTGTCCAAAACTCGTTCTTTTCCAATAGAATAACCATGGAAAAGGCAGGAGAGTGGTAAAGTACTGTTTTCTCTGAGTCTGAAGGCTGCCCACACTGTGCCTGTGTGCTGCAGCTTGCATCTTCGCCTTTGGCAAGCTGCCGCTCGCCGATTCTCCCGCAGGCGAAGAAGCGGCTTCTTCGCACACAGAGCATTGTGGCGAGCGCAGGGAGCTCCTGAGAGCGGTTTGTGCCGAAAGAAGCCCGGGACCGGCACTTAGCTTCGGAGAGCTGCGTATCTGCGTCTTCTGCGTGTCTTGCCGCTCTACACTCAGCCAAAAGCTTTTCCACCATATCTTGCAAGGAGAAACTCTGCCAGGAAAGAAAACATCCAAAATCTTGTTCGAAAGCTTGCACGGGGGTCTGCAAAGAGTTTGGCAAGAATGAAAGGTAGTTGTCCAAAACTCGTTCTTTTCCAATAGAATAACCATGGAAAAGGCAGGAGAGTGGTAAAGTACTGTTTTCTCTAAGTCTGAAGGCTGCCCACACTGTGCCTGTGTGCTGCAGCTTGCATCTTCGCCTTTGGGAAGCTGCCGCTCGCCGATTCTCCCGCAGGCGAAGAAGCGGCTTCTTCGCACACAGAGCATTGTGGCGAGCGCAGGGAGCTCCTGAGAGCGGTTTGTGCCGAAAGAAGCCCGGGACCGGCACTTAGCTTCGGAGAGCTGCGTATCTGCGTCTTCTGCGTGTCTTGCCGCTCTACACTCAGCCAAAAGCTTTTCCACCATATCTTGCAAGGAGAAACTCTGCCAGGAAAGAAAACATCCAAAATCTTGTTCTAAAGCTTGCACGGGGGTCTGCAAAGAGTTTGGCAAGAATGAAAGGTAGTTGTCCAAAACTCGTTCTTTTCCAATAGAATAACCATGGAAAAGGCAGGAGAGTGGTAAAGTACTGTTTTCTCTGAGTCTGAAGGCTGCCCACACTGTGCCTGTGTGCTGCAGCTTGCATCTTCGCCTTTGGGAAGCTGCCGCTCGCCGATTCTCCCGCAGGCGAAGAAGCGGCTTCTTCGCACACAGAGCATTGTGGCGAGCGCAGGGAGCTCCTGAGAGCGGTTTGTGACGAAAGAAGCCCGGGACCGGCACTTAGCTTCGGAGAGCTGCGTATCTGCGTCTTCTGCGTGTCTTGCCGCTCTACACTCAGCAAAAAGCTTTTCCAGCATATCTTGCAAGGAGAAACTCTGCCAGGAAAGAAAACATCCAAAATCTTGTTCTAAAGCTTGCACGGGGGTCTGCAAAGAGTTTGGCAAGAATGAAAGGTAGTTGTCCAAAACTCGTTCTTTTCCAATAGAATAACCATGGAAAAGGCAGGAGAGTGGTAAAGTACTGTTTTCTCTAAGTCTGAATGCTGCCCACACTGTGCCTGTGTGCTGCAGCTTGCATCTTCGCCTTTGGGAAGCTGCCGCTCGCCGATTCTCCCGGAGGCGAAGAAGCGGCTTCTTCGCACACAGAGCATTGTGGCGAGCGCAGGGAGCTCCTGAGAGCGGTTTGTGCCGAAAGAAGCCCGGGACCGGCACTTAGCTTCGGAGAGCTGCGTATCTGCGTCTTCTGCGTGTCTTGCCGCTCTACACTCAGCAAAAAGCTTTTCCACCATATCTTGCAAGGAGAAACTCTGCCAGGAAAGAAAACATCCAAAATCTTGTTCTAAAGCTTGCACGGGGGTCTGCAAAGAGTTTGGCAAGAATGAAAGGTAGTTGTCCAAAACTCGTTCTTTTCCAATAGAATAACCATGGAAAAGGCAGGAGAGTGGTAAAGTACTGTTTTCTCGAAGTCTGAAGGCTGCCCACACTGTGCCTGTGTGCTGCAGCTTGCATCTTCGCCTTTGGGAAGCTGCCGCTCGCCGATTCTCCCGCAGGCGAAGAAGCGGCTTCTTCGCACACAGAGCATTGTGGCGAGCGCAGGGAGCTCCTGAGAGCGGTTTGTGCCGAAAGAAGCCCGGGACCGGCACTTAGCTTCGGAGAGCTGCGTATCTGCGTCTTCTGCGTGTCTTGCCGCTCTACACTCAGCCAAAAGCTTTTCCACCATATCTTGCAAGGAGAAACTCTGCCAGGAAAGAAAACATCCAAAATCTTGTTCTAAAGCTTGCACGGGGGTCTGCAAAGAGTTTGGCAAGAATGAAAGGTAGTTGTCCAAAACTCGTTCTTTTCCAATAGAATAACCATGGAAAAGGCAGGAGAGTGGTAAAGTACTGTTTTCTCTGAGTCTGAAGGCTGCCCACACTGTGCCTGTGTGCTGCAGCTTGCATCTTCGCCTTTGGGAAGCTGCCGCTCGCCGATTCTCCCGGAGGCGAAGAAGCGGCTTCTTCGCACACAGAGCATTGTGGCGAGCGCAGGGAGCTCCTGAGAGCGGTTTGTGACGAAAGAAGCCCGGGACCGGCACTTAGCTTCGGAGAGCTGCGTATCTGCGTCTTCTGCGTGTCTTGCCGCTCTACACTCAGCAAAAAGCTTTTCCAGCATATCTTGCAAGGAGAAACTCTGCCAGGAAAGAAAACATGCAAAATCTTGTTCTAAAGCTTGCACGGGGGTCTGCAAAGAGTTTGGCAAGAATGAAAGGTAGTTGTCCAAAACTCGTTCTTTTCCAATAGAATAACCATGGAAAAGGCAGGAGAGTGGTAAAGTACTGTTTTCTCTAAGTCTGAATGCTGCCCACACTGTGCCTGTGTGCTGCAGCTTGCATCTTCGCCTTTGGGAAGCTGCCGCTCGCCGATTCTCCCGGAGGCGAATAAGCGGCTTCTTCGCACACAGAGCATTGTGGCGAGCGCAGGGAGCTCCTGAGAGCGGTTTGTGCCGAAAGAAGCCCGGGACCGGCACTTAGCTTCGGAGAGCTGCGTATCTGCGTCTTCTGCGTGTCTTGCCGCTCTACACTCAGCAAAAAGCTTTTCCAGCATATCTTGCAAGGAGAAACTCTGCCAGGAAAGAAAACATCCAAAATCTTGTTCTAAAGCTTGCACGGGGGTCTGCAAAGAGTTTGGCAAGAATGAAAGGTAGTTGTCCAAAACTCGTTCTTTTCCAATAGAATAACCATGGAAAAGGCAGGAGAGTGGTAAAGTACTGTTTTCTCTAAGTCTGAAGGCTGCCCACACTGTGCCTGTGTGCTGCAGCTTGCATCTTCGCCTTTGGGAAGCTGCCGCTCGCCGATTCTCCCGCAGGCGAAGAAGCGGCTTCTTCGCACACAGAGCATTGTGGCGAGCGCAGGGAGCTCCTGAGAGCGGTTTGTGCCGAAAGAAGCCCGGGACCGGCACTTAGCTTCGGAGAGCTGCGTATCTGCGTCTTCTGCGTGTCTTGCCGCTCTACACTCAGCAAAAAGCTTTTCCACCATATCTTGCAAGGAGAAACTCTGCCAGGAAAGAAAACATCCAAAATCTTGTTCTAAAGCTTGCACGGGGGTCTGCAAAGAGTTTGGCAAGAATGAAAGGTAGTTGTCCAAAACTCGTTCTTTTCCAATAGAATAACCATGGAAAAGGCAGGAGAGTGGTAAAGTACTGTTTTCTCTAAGTCTGAAGGCTGCCCACACTGTGCCTGTGTGCTGCAGCTTGCATCTTCGCCTTTGGGAAGCTGCCGCTCGCCGATTCTCCCGGAGGCGAAGAAGCGGCTTCTTCGCACACAGAGCATTGTGGCGAGCGCAGGGAGCTCCTGAGAGCGGTTTGTGCCGAAAGAAGCCCGGGACCGGCACTTAGCTTCGGAGAGCTGCGTATCTGCGTCTTCTGCGTGTCTTGCCGCTCTACACTCAGCAAAAAGCTTTTCCAGCATATCTTGCAAGGAGAAACTCTGCCAGGAAAGAAAACATCCAAAATCTTGTTCTAAAGCTTGCACGGGGGTCTGCAAAGAGTTTGGCAAGAATGAAAGGTAGTTGTCCAAAACTCGTTCTTTTCCAATAGAATAACCATGGAAAAGGCAGGAGAGTGGTAAAGTACTGTTTTCTCTAAGTCTGAAGGCTGCCCACACTGTGCCTGTGTGCTGCAGCTTGCATCTTCGCCTTTGGGAAGCTGCCGCTCGCCGATTCTCCCGCAGGCGAAGAAGCGGCTTCTTCGCACACAGAGCATTGTGGCGAGCGCAGGGAGCTCCTTGAGAGCGGTTTGTGCCGAAAGAAGCCCGGGACCGGCACTTAGCTTCGGAGAGCTGCGTATCTGCGTCTTCTGCGTGTCTTGCCGCTCTACACTCAGCAAAAAGCTTTTCCACCATATCTTGCAAGGAGAAACTCTGCCAGGAAAGAAAACATCCAAAATCTTGTTCTAAAGCTTGCACGGGGGTCTGCAAAGAGTTTGGCAAGAATGAAAGGTAGTTGTCCAAAACTCGTTCTTTTCCAATAGAATAACCATGGAAAAGGCAGGAGAGTGGTAAAGTACTGTTTTCTCTGAGTCTGAAGGCTGCCCACACTGTGCCTGTGTGCTGCAGCTTGCATCTTCGCCTTTGGGAAGCTGCCGCTCGCCGATTCTCCCGGAGGCGAAGAAGCGGCTTCTTCGCACACAGAGCATTGTGGCGAGCGCAGGGAGCTCCTGAGAGCGGTTTGTGACGAAAGAAGCCCGGGACCGGCACTTAGCTTCGGAGAGCTGCGTATCTGCGTCTTCTGCGTGTCTTGCCGCTCTACACTCAGCAAAAAGCTTTTCCAGCATATCTTGCAAGGAGAAACTCTGCCAGGAAAGAAAACATGCAAAATCTTGTTCTAAAGCTTGCACGGGCGTCTGCAAAGAGTTTGGCAAGAATGAAAGGTAGTTGTCCAAAACTCGTTCTTTTCCAATAGAATAACCATGGAAAAGGCAGGAGAGTGGTAAAGTACTGTTTTCTCTAAGTCTGAATGCTGCCCACACTGTGCCTGTGTGCTGCAGCTTGCATCTTCGCCTTTGGGAAGCTGCCGCTCGCCGATTCTCCCGCAGGCGAAGAAGCGGCTTCTTCGCACACAGAGCATTGTGGCGAGCGCAGGGAGCTCCTGAGAGCGGTTTGTGCCGAAAGAAGCCCGGGACCGGCACTTAGCTTCGGAGAGCTGCGTATCTGCGTCTTCTGCGTGTCTTGCCGCTCTACACTCAGCAAAAAGCTTTTCCAGCATATCTTGCAAGGAGAAACTCTGCCAGGAAAGAAAACATCCAAAATCTTGTTCTAAAGCTTGCACGGGGGTCTGCAAAGAGTTTGGCAAGAATGAAAGGTAGTTGTCCAAAACTCGTTCTTTTCCAATAGAATAACCATGGAAAAGGCAGGAGAGTGGTAAAGTACTGTTTTCTCGAAGTCTGAAGGCTGCCCACACTGTGCCTGTGTGCTGCAGCTTGCATCTTCGCCTTTGGGAAGCTGCCGCTCGCCGATTCTCCCGCAGGCGAAGAAGCGGCTTCTTCGCACACAGAGCATTGTGGCGAGCGCAGGGAGCTCCTGAGAGCGGTTTGTGCCGAAAGAAGCCCGGGACCGGCACTTAGCTTCGGAGAGCTGCGTATCTGCGTCTTCTGCGTGTCTTGCCGCTCTACACTCAGCAAAAAGCTTTTCCAGCATATCTTGCAAGGAGAAACTCTGCCAGGAAAGAAAACATCCAAAATCTTGTTCTAAAGCTTGCACGGGGGTCTGCAAAGAGTTTGGCAAGAATGAAAGGTAGTTGTCCAAAACTCGTTCTTTTCCAATAGAATAACCATGGAAAAGGCAGGAGAGTGGTAAAGTACTGTTTTCTCTAAGTCTGAATGCTGCCCACACTGTGCCTGTGTGCTGCAGCTTGCATCTTCGCCTTTGGGAAGCTGCCGCTCGCCGATTCTCCCGGAGGCGAAGAAGCGGCTTCTTCGCACACAGAGCATTGTGGCGAGCGCAGGGAGCTCCTGAGAGCGGTTTGTGCCGAAAGAAGCCCGGGACCGGCACTTAGCTTCGGAGAGCTGCGTATCTGCGTCTTCTGCGTGTCTTGCCGCTCTACACTCAGCAAAAAGCTTTTCCAGCATATCTTGCAAGGAGAAACTCTGCCAGGAAAGAAAACATCCAAAATCTTGTTCTAAAGCTTGCACGGGGGTCTGCAAAGAGTTTGGCAAGAATGAAAGGTAGTTGTCCAAAACTCGTTCTTTTCCAATAGAATAACCATGGAAAAGGCAGGAGAGTGGTAAAGTACTGTTTTCTCTAAGTCTGAATGCTGCCCACACTGTGCCTGTGTGCTGCAGCTTGCATCTTCGCCTTTGGGAAGCTGCCGCTCGCCGATTCTCCCGCAGGCGAAGAAGCGGCTTCTTCGCACACAGAGCATTGTGGCGAGCGCAGGGAGCTCCTTGAGAGCGGTTTGTGCCGAAAGAAGCCCGGGACCGGCACTTAGCTTCGGAGAGCTGCGTATCTGCGTCTTCTGCGTGTCTTGCCGCTCTACACTCAGCAAAAAGCTGTTCCAGCATATCTTGCAAGGAGAAACTCTGCCAGGAAAGAAAACATCCAAAATCTTGTTCTAAAGCTTGCACGGGGGTCTGCAAAGAGTTTGGCAAGAATGAAAGGTAGTTGTCCAAAACTCGTTCTTTTCCAATAGAATAACCATGGAAAAGGCAGGAGAGTGGTAAAGTACTGTTTTCTCTGAGTCTGAAGGCTGCCCACACTGTGCCTGTGTGCTGCAGCTTGCATCTTCGCCTTTGGCAAGCTGCCGCTCGCCGATTCTCCCGCAGGCGAAGAAGCGGCTTCTTCGCACACAGAGCATTGTGGCGAGCGCAGGGAGCTCCTGAGAGCGGTTTGTGCCGAAAGAAGCCCGGGACCGGCACTTAGCTTCGGAGAGCTGCGTATCTGCGTCTTCTGCGTGTCTTGCCGCTCTACACTCAGCCAAAAGCTTTTCCAGCATATCTTGCAAGGAGAAACTCTGCCAGGAAAGAAAACATCCAAAATCTTGTTCTAAAGCTTGCACGGGGGTCTGCAAAGAGTTTGGCAAGAATGAAAGGTAGTTGTCCAAAACTCGTTCTTTTCCAATAGAATAACCATGGAAAAGGCAGGAGAGTGGTAAAGTACTGTTTTCTCTAAGTCTGAAGGCTGCCCACACTGTGCCTGTGTGCTGCAGCTTGCATCTTCGCCTTTGGGAAGCTGCCGCTCGCCGATTCTCCCGGAGGCGAAGAAGCGGCTTCTTCGCACACAGAGCATTGTGGCGAGCGCAGGGAGCTCCTGAGAGCGGTTTGTGCCGAAAGAAGCCCGGGACCGGCACTTAGCTTCGGAGAGCTGCGTATCTGCGTCTTCTGCGTGTCTTGCCGCTCTACACTCAGCCAAAAGCTTTTCCACCATATCTTGCAAGGAGAAACTCTGCCAGGAAAGAAAACATCCAAAATCTTGTTCTAAAGCTTGCACGGGGGTCTGCAAAGAGTTTGGCAAGAATGAAAGGTAGTTGTCCAAAACTCGTTCTTTTCCAATAGAATAACCATGGAAAAGGCAGGAGAGTGGTAAAGTACTGTTTTCTCTGAGTCTGAAGGCTGCCCACACTGTGCCTGTGTGCTGCAGCTTGCATCTTCGCCTTTGGGAAGCTGCCGCTCGCCGATTCTCCCGCAGGCGAAGAAGCGGCTTCTTCGCACACAGAGCATTGTGGCGAGCGCAGGGAGCTCCTGAGAGCGGTTTGTGCCGAAAGAAGCCCGGGACCGGCACTTAGCTTCGGAGAGCTGCGTATCTGCGTCTTCTGCGTGTCTTGCCGCTCTACACTCAGCAAAAAGCTTTTCCAGCATATCTTGCAAGGAGAAACTCTGCCAGGAAAGAAAACATGCAAAATCTTGTTCTAAAGCTTGCACGGGGGTCTGCAAAGAGTTTGGCAAGAATGAAAGGTAGTTGTCCAAAACTCGTTCTTTTCCAATAGAATAACCATGGAAAAGGCAGGAGAGTGGTAAAGTACTGTTTTCTCTAAGTCTGAATGCTGCCCACACTGTGCCTGTGTGCTGCAGCTTGCATCTTCGCCTTTGGGAAGCTGCCGCTCGCCGATTCTCCCGGAGGCGAAGAAGCGGCTTCTTCGCACACAGAGCATTGTGGCGAGTGCAGGGAGCTCCTGAGAGCGGTTTGTGCCGAAAGAAGCCCGGGACCGGCACTTAGCTTCGGAGAGCTGCGTATCTGCGTCTTCTGCGTGTCTTGCCGCTCTACACTCAGCAAAAAGCTTTTCCACCATATCTTGCAAGGAGAAACTCTGCCAGGAAAGAAAACATCCAAAATCTTGTTCTAAAGCTTGCACGGGGGTCTGCAAAGAGTTTGGCAAGAATGAAAGGTAGTTGTCCAAAACTCGTTCTTTTCCAATAGAATAACCATGGAAAAGGCAGGAGAGTGGTAAAGTACTGTTTTCTCGAAGTCTGAAGGCTGCCCACACTGTGCCTGTGTGCTGCAGCTTGCATCTTCGCCTTTGGGAAGCTGCCGCTCGCCGATTCTCCCGCAGGCGAAGAAGCGGCTTCTTCGCACACAGAGCATTGTGGCGAGCGCAGGGAGCTCCTGAGAGCGGTTTGTGCCGAAAGAAGCCCGGGACCGGCACTTAGCTTCGGAGAGCTGCGTATCTGCGTCTTCTGCGTGTCTTGCCGCTCTACACTCAGCCAAAAGCTTTTCCACCATATCTTGCAAGGAGAAACTCTGCCAGGAAAGAAAACATCCAAAATCTTGTTCTAAAGCTTGCACGGGGGTCTGCAAAGAGTTTGGCAAGAATGAAAGGTAGTTGTCCAAAACTCGTTCTTTTCCAATAGAATAACCATGGAAAAGGCAGGAGAGTGGTAAAGTACTGTTTTCTCTGAGTCTGAAGGCTGCCCACACTGTGCCTGTGTGCTGCAGCTTGCATCTTCGCCTTTGGGAAGCTGCCGCTCGCCGATTCTCCCGCAGGCGAAGAAGCGGCTTCTTCGCACACAGAGCATTGTGGCGAGCGCAGGGAGCTCCTGAGAGCGGTTTGTGCCGAAAGAAGCCCGGGACCGGCACTTAGCTTCGGAGAGCTGCGTATCTGCGTCTTCTGCGTGTCTTGCCGCTCTACACTCAGCAAAAAGCTTTTCCAGCATATCTTGCAAGGAGAAACTCTGCCAGGAAAGAAAACATCCAAAATCTTGTTCTAAAGCTTGCACGGGGGTCTGCAAAGAGTTTGGCAAGAATGAAAGGTAGTTGTCCAAAACTCGTTCTTTTCCAATAGAATAACCATGGAAAAGGCAGGAGAGTGGTAAAGTACTGTTTTCTCTAAGTCTGAAGGCTGCCCACACTGTGCCTGTGTGCTGCAGCTTGCATCTTCGCCTTTGGGAAGCTGCCGCTCGCCGATTCTCCCGCAGGCGAAGAAGCGGCTTCTTCGCACACAGAGCATTGTGGCGAGCGCAGGGAGCTCCTGAGAGCGGTTTGTGCCGAAAGAAGCCCGGGACCGGCACTTAGCTTCGGAGAGCTGCGTATCTGCGTCTTCTGCGTGTCTTGCCGCTCTACACTCAGCAAAAAGCTTTTCCAGCATATCTTGCAAGGAGAAACTCTGCCAGGAAAGAAAACATCCAAAATCTTGTTCTAAAGCTTGCACGGGGGTCTGCAAAGAGTTTGGCAAGAATGAAAGGTAGTTGTCCAAAACTCGTTCTTTTCCAATAGAATAACCATGGAAAAGGCAGGAGAGTGGTAAAGTACTGTTTTCTCGAAGTCTGAAGGCTGCCCACACTGTGCCTGTGTGCTGCAGCTTGCATCTTCGCCTTTGGGAAGCTGCCGCTCGCCGATTCTCCCGCAGGCGAAGAAGCGGCTTCTTCGCACACAGAGCATTGTGGCGAGCGCAGGGAGCTCCTGAGAGCGGTTTGTGCCGAAAGAAGCCCGGGACCGGCACTTAGCTTCGGAGAGCTGCGTATCTGCGTCTTCTGCGTGTCTTGCCGCTCTACACTCAGCAAAAAGCTTTTCCAGCATATCTTGCAAGGAGAAACTCTGCCAGGAAAGAAAACATCCAAAATCTTGTTCTAAAGCTTGCACGGGGGTCTGCAAAGAGTTTGGCAAGAATGAAAGGTAGTTGTCCAAAACTCGTTCTTTTCCAATAGAATAACCATGGAAAAGGCAGGAGAGTGGTAAAGTACTGTTTTCTCTAAGTCTGAATGCTGCCCACACTGTGCCTGTGTGCTGCAGCTTGCATCTTCGCCTTTGGGAAGCTGCCGCTCGCCGATTCTCCCGGAGGCGAAGAAGCGGCTTCTTCGCACACAGAGCATTGTGGCGAGCGCAGGGAGCTCCTGAGAGCGGTTTGTGCCGAAAGAAGCCCGGGACCGGCACTTAGCTTCGGAGAGCTGCGTATCTGCGTCTTCTGCGTGTCTTGCCGCTCTACACTCAGCAAAAAGCTTTTCCAGCATATCTTGCAAGGAGAAACTCTGCCAGGAAAGAAAACATCCAAAATCTTGTTCTAAAGCTTGCACGGGGGTCTGCAAAGAGTTTGGCAAGAATGAAAGGTAGTTGTCCAAAACTCGTTCTTTTCCAATAGAATAACCATGGAAAAGGCAGGAGAGTGGTAAAGTACTGTTTTCTCTAAGTCTGAATGCTGCCCACACTGTGCCTGTGTGCTGCAGCTTGCATCTTCGCCTTTGGGAAGCTGCCGCTCGCCGATTCTCCCGGAGGCGAAGAAGCGGCTTCTTCGCACACAGAGCATTGTGGCGAGCGCAGGGAGCTCCTGAGAGCGGTTTGTGCCGAAAGAAGCCCGGGACCGGCACTTAGCTTCGGAGAGCTGCGTATCTGCGTCTTCTGCGTGTCTTGCCGCTCTACACTCAGCAAAAAGCTTTTCCACCATATCTTGCAAGGAGAAACTCTGCCAGGAAAGAAAACATCCAAAATCTTGTTCGAAAGCTTGCACGGGGGTCTGCAAAGAGTTTGGCAAGAATGAAAGGTAGTTGTCCAAAACTCGTTCTTTTCCAATAGAATAACCATGGAAAAGGCAGGAGAGTGGTAAAGTACTGTTTTCTCTAAGTCTGAATGCTGCCCACACTGTGCCTGTGTGCTGCAGCTTGCATCTTCGCCTTTGGGAAGCTGCCGCTCGCCGATTCTCCCGCAGGCGAAGAAGCGGCTTCTTCGCACACAGAGCATTGTGGCGAGCGCAGGGAGCTCCTGAGAGCGGTTTGTGCCGAAAGAAGCCCGGGACCGGCACTTAGCTTCGGAGAGCTGCGTATCTGCGTCTTCTGCGTGTCTTGCCGCTCTACACTCAGCCAAAAGCTTTTCCAGCATATCTTGCAAGGAGAAACTCTGCCAGGAAAGAAAACATCCAAAATCTTGTTCTAAAGCTTGCACGGGGGTCTGCAAAGAGTTTGGCAAGAATGAAAGGTAGTTGTCCAAAACTCGTTCTTTTCCAATAGAATAACCATGGAAAAGGCAGGAGAGTGGTAAAGTACTGTTTTCTCTAAGTCTGAAGGCTGCCCACACTGTGCCTGTGTGCTGCAGCTTGCATCTTCGCCTTTGGGAAGCTGCCGCTCGCCGATTCTCCCGCAGGCGAAGAAGCGGCTTCTTCGCACACAGAGCATTGTGGCGAGCGCAGGGAGCTCCTGAGAGCGGTTTGTGCCGAAAGAAGCCCGGGACCGGCACTTAGCTTCGGAGAGCTGCGTATCTGCGTCTTCTGCGTGTCTTGCCGCTCTACACTCAGCAAAAAGCTTTTCCACCATATCTTGCAAGGAGAAACTCTGCCAGGAAAGAAAACATCCAAAATCTTGTTCTAAAGCTTGCACGGGGGTCTGCAAAGAGTTTGGCAAGAATGAAAGGTAGTTGTCCAAAACTCGTTCTTTTCCAATAGAATAACCATGGAAAAGGCAGGAGAGTGGTAAAGTACTGTTTTCTCTAAGTCTGAAGGCTGCCCACACTGTGCCTGTGTGCTGCAGCTTGCATCTTCGCCTTTGGGAAGCTGCCGCTCGCCGATTCTCCCGCAGGCGAAGAAGCGGCTTCTTCGCACACAGAGCATTGTGGCGAGCGCAGGGAGCTCCTGAGAGCGGTTTGTGCCGAAAGAAGCCCGGGACCGGCACTTAGCTTCGGAGAGCTGCGTATCTGCGTCTTCTGCGTGTCTTGCCGCTCTACACTCAGCAAAAAGCTTTTCCAGCATATCTTGCAAGGAGAAACTCTGCCAGGAAAGAAAACATCCAAAATCTTGTTCTAAAGCTTGCACGGGGGTCTGCAAAGAGTTTGGCAAGAATGAAAGGTAGTTGTCCAAAACTCGTTCTTTTCCAATAGAATAACCATGGAAAAGGCAGGAGAGTGGTAAAGTACTGTTTTCTCTAAGTCTGAAGGCTGCCCACACTGTGCCTGTGTGCTGCAGCTTGCATCTTCGCCTTTGGGAAGCTGCCGCTCGCCGATTCTCCCGCAGGCGAAGAAGCGGCTTCTTCGCACACAGAGCATTGTGGCGAGCGCAGGGAGCTCCTTGAGAGCGGTTTGTGCCGAAAGAAGCCCGGGACCGGCACTTAGCTTCGGAGAGCTGCGTATCTGCGTCTTCTGCGTGTCTTGCCGCTCTACACTCAGCAAAAAGCTTTTCCACCATATCTTGCAAGGAGAAACTCTGCCAGGAAAGAAAACATCCAAAATCTTGTTCTAAAGCTTGCACGGGGGTCTGCAAAGAGTTTGGCAAGAATGAAAGGTAGTTGTCCAAAACTCGTTCTTTTCCAATAGAATAACCATGGAAAAGGCAGGAGAGTGGTAAAGTACTGTTTTCTCTGAGTCTGAAGGCTGCCCACACTGTGCCTGTGTGCTGCAGCTTGCATCTTCGCCTTTGGGAAGCTGCCGCTCGCCGATTCTCCCGCAGGCGAAGAAGCGGCTTCTTCGCACACAGAGCATTGTGGCGAGCGCAGGGAGCTCCTGAGAGCGGTTTGTGCCGAAAGAAGCCCGGGACCGGCACTTAGCTTCGGAGAGCTGCGTATCTGCGTCTTCTGCGTGTCTTGCCGCTCTACACTCAGCAAAAAGCTTTTCCACCATATCTTGCAAGGAGAAACTCTGCCAGGAAAGAAAACATCCAAAATCTTGTTCTAAAGCTTGCACGGGGGTCTGCAAAGAGTTTGGCAAGAATGAAAGGTAGTTGTCCAAAACTCGTTCTTTTCCAATAGAATAACCATGGAAAAGGCAGGAGAGTGGTAAAGTACTGTTTTCTCGAAGTCTGAAGGCTGCCCACACTGTGCCTGTGTGCTGCAGCTTGCATCTTCGCCTTTGGGAAGCTGCCGCTCGCCGATTCTCCCGCAGGCGAAGAAGCGGCTTCTTCGCACACAGAGCATTGTGGCGAGCGCAGGGAGCTCCTTGAGAGCGGTTTGTGCCGAAAGAAGCCCGGGACCGGCACTTAGCTTCGGAGAGCTGCGTATCTGCGTCTTCTGCGTGTCTTGCCGCTCTACACTCAGCAAAAAGCTTTTCCACCATATCTTGCAAGGAGAAACTCTGCCAGGAAAGAAAACATCCAAAATCTTGTTCTAAAGCTTGCACGGGGGTCTGCAAAGAGTTTGGCAAGAATGAAAGGTAGTTGTCCAAAACTCGTTCTTTTCCAATAGAATAACCATGGAAAAGGCAGGAGAGTGGTAAAGTACTGTTTTCTCTAAGTCTGAAGGCTGCCCACACTGTGCCTGTGTGCTGCAGCTTGCATCTTCGCCTTTGGGAAGCTGCCGCTCGCCGATTCTCCCGGAGGCGAAGAAGCGGCTTCTTCGCACACAGAGCATTGTGGCGAGCGCAGGGAGCTCCTGAGAGCGGTTTGTGCCGAAAGAAGCCCGGGACCGGCACTTAGCTTCGGAGAGCTGCGTATCTGCGTCTTCTGCGTGTCTTGCCGCTCTACACTCAGCCAAAAGCTTTTCCACCATATCTTGCAAGGAGAAACTCTGCCAGGAAAGAAAACATCCAAAATCTTGTTCTAAAGCTTGCACGGGGGTCTGCAAAGAGTTTGGCAAGAATGAAAGGTAGTTGTCCAAAACTCGTTCTTTTCCAATAGAATAACCATGGAAAAGGCAGGAGAGTGGTAAAGTACTGTTTTCTCTAAGTCTGAATGCTGCCCACACTGTGCCTGTGTGCTGCAGCTTGCATCTTCGCCTTTGGGAAGCTGCCGCTCGCCGATTCTCCCGCAGGCGAAGAAGCGGCTTCTTCGCACACAGAGCATTGTGGCGAGCGCAGGGAGCTCCTTGAGAGCGGTTTGTGCCGAAAGAAGCCCGGGACCGGCACTTAGCTTCGGAGAGCTGCGTATCTGCATCTTCTGCGTGTCTTGCCGCTCTACACTCAGCAAAAAGCTTTTCCACCATATCTTGCAAGGAGAAACTCTGCCAGGAAAGAAAACATCCAAAATCTTGTTCTAAAGCTTGCACGGGGGTCTGCAAAGAGTTTGGCAAGAATGAAAGGTAGTTGTCCAAAACTCGTTCTTTTCCAATAGAATAACCATGGAAAAGGCAGGAGAGTGGTAAAGTACTGTTTTCTCTAAGTCTGAAGGCTGCCCACACTGTGCCTGTGTGCTGCAGCTTGCATCTTCGCCTTTGGGAAGCTGCCGCTCGCCGATTCTCCCGGAGGCGAAGAAGCGGCTTCTTCGCACACAGAGCATTGTGGCGAGCGCAGGGAGCTCCTGAGAGCGGTTTGTGCCGAAAGAAGCCCGGGACCGGCACTTAGCTTCGGAGAGCTGCGTATCTGCGTCTTCTGCGTGTCTTGCCGCTCTACACTCAGCAAAAAGCTTTTCCAGCATATCTTGCAAGGAGAAACTCTGCCAGGAAAGAAAACATCCAAAATCTTGTTCTAAAGCTTGCACGGGGGTCTGCAAAGAGTTTGGCAAGAATGAAAGGTAGTTGTCCAAAACTCGTTCTTTTCCAATAGAATAACCATGGAAAAGGCAGGAGAGTGGTAAAGTACTGTTTTCTCTAAGTCTGAAGGCTGCCCACACTGTGCCTGTGTGCTGCAGCTTGCATCTTCGCCTTTGGGAAGCTGCCGCTCGCCGATTCTCCCGCAGGCGAAGAAGCGGCTTCTTCGCACACAAAGCATTGTGGCGAGCGCAGGGAGCTCCTTGAGAGCGGTTTGTGCCGAAAGAAGCCCGGGACCGGCACTTAGCTTCGGAGAGCTGCGTATCTGCGTCTTCTGCGTGTCTTGCCGCTCTACACTCAGCAAAAAGCTTTTCCAGCATATCTTGCAAGGAGAAACTCTGCCAGGAAAGAAAACATCCAAAATCTTGTTCTAAAGCTTGCACGGGGGTCTGCAAAGAGTTTGGCAAGAATGAAAGGTAGTTGTCCAAAACTCGTTCTTTTCCAATAGAATAACCATGGAAAAGGCAGGAGAGTGGTAAAGTACTGTTTTCTCTAAGTCTGAAGGCTGCCCACACTGTGCCTGTGTGCTGCAGCTTGCATCTTCGCCTTTGGGAAGCTGCCGCTCGCCGATTCTCCCGCAGGCGAAGAAGCGGCTTCTTCGCACACAGAGCATTGTGGCGAGCGCAGGGAGCTCCTTGAGAGCGGTTTGTGCCGAAAGAAGCCCGGGACCGGCACTTAGCTTCGGAGAGCTGCGTATCTGCGTCTTCTGCGTGTCTTGCCGCTCTACACTCAGCAAAAAGCTTTTCCACCATATCTTGCAAGGAGAAACTCTGCCAGGAAAGAAAACATCCAAAATCTTGTTCTAAAGCTTGCACGGGGGTCTGCAAAGAGTTTGGCAAGAATGAAAGGTAGTTGTCCAAAACTCGTTCTTTTCCAATAGAATAACCATGGAAAAGGCAGGAGAGTGGTAAAGTACTGTTTTCTCTGAGTCTGAAGGCTGCCCACACTGTGCCTGTGTGCTGCAGCTTGCATCTTCGCCTTTGGGAAGCTGCCGCTCGCCGATTCTCCCGCAGGCGAAGAAGCGGCTTCTTCGCACACAGAGCATTGTGGCGAGCGCAGGGAGCTCCTGAGAGCGGTTTGTGCCGAAAGAAGCCCGGGACCGGCACTTAGCTTCGGAGAGCTGCGTATCTGCGTCTTCTGCGTGTCTTGCCGCTCTACACTCAGCAAAAAGCTTTTCCACCATATCTTGCAAGGAGAAACTCTGCCAGGAAAGAAAACATCCAAAATCTTGTTCTAAAGCTTGCACGGGGGTCTGCAAAGAGTTTGGCAAGAATGAAAGGTAGTTGTCCAAAACTCGTTCTTTTCCAATAGAATAACCATGGAAAAGGCAGGAGAGTGGTAAAGTACTGTTTTCTCGAAGTCTGAAGGCTGCCCACACTGTGCCTGTGTGCTGCAGCTTGCATCTTCGCCTTTGGGAAGCTGCCGCTCGCCGATTCTCCCGGAGGCGAAGAAGCGGCTTCTTCGCACACAGAGCATTGTGGCGAGCGCAGGGAGCTCCTTGAGAGCGGTTTGTGCCGAAAGAAGCCCGGGACCGGCACTTAGCTTCGGAGAGCTGCGTATCTGCGTCTTCTGCGTGTCTTGCCGCTCTACACTCAGCAAAAAGCTTTTCCACCATATCTTGCAAGGAGAAACTCTGCCAGGAAAGAAAACATCCAAAATCTTGTTCTAAAGCTTGCACGGGGGTCTGCAAAGAGTTTGGCAAGAATGAAAGGTAGTTGTCCAAAACTCGTTCTTTTCCAATAGAATAACCATGGAAAAGGCAGGAGAGTGGTAAAGTACTGTTTTCTCTAAGTCTGAAGGCTGCCCACACTGTGCCTGTGTGCTGCAGCTTGCATCTTCGCCTTTGGGAAGCTGCCGCTCGCCGATTCTCCCGGAGGCGAAGAAGCGGCTTCTTCGCACACAGAGCATTGTGGCGAGCGCAGGGAGCTCCTGAGAGCGGTTTGTGCCGAAAGAAGCCCGGGACCGGCACTTAGCTTCGGAGAGCTGCGTATCTGCGTCTTCTGCGTGTCTTGCCGCTCTACACTCAGCCAAAAGCTTTTCCACCATATCTTGCAAGGAGAAACTCTGCCAGGAAAGAAAACATCCAAAATCTTGTTCTAAAGCTTGCACGGGGGTCTGCAAAGAGTTTGGCAAGAATGAAAGGTAGTTGTCCAAAACTCGTTCTTTTCCAATAGAATAACCATGGAAAAGGCAGGAGAGTGGTAAAGTACTGTTTTCTCTAAGTCTGAATGCTGCCCACACTGTGCCTGTGTGCTGCAGCTTGCATCTTCGCCTTTGGGAAGCTGCCGCTCGCCGATTCTCCCGCAGGCGAAGAAGCGGCTTCTTCGCACACAGAGCATTGTGGCGAGCGCAGGGAGCTCCTTGAGAGCGGTTTGTGCCGAAAGAAGCCCGGGACCGGCACTTAGCTTCGGAGAGCTGCGTATCTGCATCTTCTGCGTGTCTTGCCGCTCTACACTCAGCAAAAAGCTTTTCCACCATATCTTGCAAGGAGAAACTCTGCCAGGAAAGAAAACATCCAAAATCTTGTTCTAAAGCTTGCACGGGGGTCTGCAAAGAGTTTGGCAAGAATGAAAGGTAGTTGTCCAAAACTCGTTCTTTTCCAATAGAATAACCATGGAAAAGGCAGGAGAGTGGTAAAGTACTGTTTTCTCTGAGTCTGAAGGCTGCCCACACTGTGCCTGTGTGCTGCAGCTTGCATCTTCGCCTTTGGGAAGCTGCCGCTCGCCGATTCTCCCGGAGGCGAAGAAGCGGCTTCTTCGCACACAGAGCATTGTGGCGAGCGCAGGGAGCTCCTGAGAGCGGTTTGTGCCGAAAGAAGCCCGGGACCGGCACTTAGCTTCGGAGAGCTGCGTATCTGCGTCTTCTGCGTGTCTTGCCGCTCTACACTCAGCAAAAAGCTTTTCCAGCATATCTTGCAAGGAGAAACTCTGCCAGGAAAGAAAACATCCAAAATCTTGTTCTAAAGCTTGCACGGGGGTCTGCAAAGAGTTTGGCAAGAATGAAAGGTAGTTGTCCAAAACTCGTTCTTTTCCAATAGAATAACCATGGAAAAGGCAGGAGAGTGGTAAAGTACTGTTTTCTCTAAGTCTGAAGGCTGCCCACACTGTGCCTGTGTGCTGCAGCTTGCATCTTCGCCTTTGGGAAGCTGCCGCTCGCCGAATCTCCCGCAGGCGAAGAAGCGGCTTCTTCGCACACAGAGCATTGTGGCGAGCGCAGGGAGCTCCTGAGAGCGGTTTGTGCCGAAAGAAGCCCGGGACCGGCACTTAGCTTCGGAGAGCTGCGTATCTGCGTCTTCTGCGTGTCTTGCCGCTCTACACTCAGCAAAAAGCTTTTCCAGCATATCTTGCAAGGAGAAACTCTGCCAGGAAAGAAAACATCCAAAATCTTGTTCTAAAGCTTGCACGGGGGTCTGCAAAGAGTTTGGCAAGAATGAAAGGTAGTTGTCCAAAACTCGTTCTTTTCCAATAGAATAACCATGGAAAAGGCAGGAGAGTGGTAAAGTACTGTTTTCTCTAAGTCTGAAGGCTGCCCACACTGTGCCTGTGTGCTGCAGCTTGCATCTTCGCCTTTGGGAAGCTGCCGCTCGCCGATTCTCCCGGAGGCGAAGAAGCGGCTTCTTCGCACACAGAGCATTGTGGCGAGCGCAGGGAGCTCCTGAGAGCGGTTTGTGCCGAAAGAAGCCCGGGACCGGCACTTAGCTTCGGAGAGCTGCGTATCTGCGTCTTCTGCGTGTCTTGCCGCTCTACACTCAGCCAAAAGCTTTTCCAGCATATCTTGCAAGGAGAAACTCTGCCAGGAAAGAAAACATCCAAAATCTTGTTCTAAAGCTTGCACGGGGGTCTGCAAAGAGTTTGGCAAGAATGAAAGGTAGTTGTCCAAAACTCGTTCTTTTCCAATAGAATAACCATGGAAAAGGCAGGAGAGTGGTAAAGTACTGTTTTCTCTAAGTCTGAAGGCTGCCCACACTGTGCCTGTGTGCTGCAGCTTGCATCTTCGCCTTTGGGAAGCTGCCGCTCGCCGATTCTCCCGCAGGCGAAGAAGCGGCTTCTTCGCACACAGAGCATTGTGGCGAGCGCAGGGAGCTCCTGAGAGCGGTTTGTGCCGAAAGAAGCCCGAGACCGGCACTTAGCTTCGGAGAGCTGCGTATCTGCGTCTTCTGCGTGTCTTGCCGCTCTACACTCAGCAAAAAGCTTTTCCACCATATCTTGCAAGGAGAAACTCTGCCAGGAAAGAAAACATCCAAAATCTTGTTCTAAAGCTTGCACGGGGGTCTGCAAAGAGTTTGGCAAGAATGAAAGGTAGTTGTCCAAAACTCGTTCTTTTCCAATAGAATAACCATGGAAAAGGCAGGAGAGTGGTAAAGTACTGTTTTCTCTAAGTCTGAAGGCTGCCCACACTGTGCCTGTGTGCTGCAGCTTGCATCTTCGCCTTTGGGAAGCTGCCGCTCGCCGATTCTCCCGGAGGCGAAGAAGCGGCTTCTTCGCACACAGAGCATTGTGGCGAGCGCAGGGAGCTCCTGAGAGCGGTTTGTGCCGAAAGAAGCCCGGGACCGGCACTTAGCTTCGGAGAGCTGCGTATCTGCGTCTTCTGCGTGTCTTGCCGCTCTACACTCAGCAAAAAGCTTTTCCACCATATCTTGCAAGGAGAAACTCTGCCAGGAAAGAAAACATCCAAAATCTTGTTCTAAAGCTTGCACGGGGGTCTGCAAAGAGTTTGGCAAGAATGAAAGGTAGTTGTCCAAAACTCGTTCTTTTCCAATAGAATAACCATGGAAAAGGCAGGAGAGTGGTAAAGTACTGTTTTCTCTAAGTCTGAAGGCTGCCCACACTGTGCCTGTGTGCTGCAGCTTGCATCTTCGCCTTTGGGAAGCTGCCGCTCGCCGATTCTCCAGGAGGCGAAGAAGCGGCTTCTTCGCACACAGAGCATTGTGGCGAGCGCAGGGAGCTCCTGAGAGCGGTTTGTGCCGAAAGAAGCCCGGGAGCGGCACTTAGCTTCGGAGAGCTGCGTATCTGCGTCTTCTGCGTGTCTTGCCGCTCTACACTCAGCCAAAAGCTTTTCCACCATATCTTGCAAGGAGAAACTCTGCCAGGAAAGAAAACATCCAAAATCTTGTTCTAAAGCTTGCACGGGGGTCTGCAAAGAGTTTGGCAAGAATGAAAGGTAGTTGTCCAAAACTCGTTCTTTTCCAATAGAATAACCATGGAAAAGGCAGGAGAGTGGTAAAGTACTGTTTTCTCTAAGTCTGAAGGCTGCCCACACTGTGCCTGTGTGCTGCAGCTTGCATCTTCGCCTTTGGGAAGCTGCCGCTCGCCGATTCTCCCGCAGGCGAAGAAGCGGCTTCTTCGCACACAGAGCATTGTGGCGAGCGCAGGGAGCTCCTGAGAGCGGTTTGTGCCGAAAGAAGCCCGGGACCGGCACTTAGCTTCGGAGAGCTGCGTATCTGCGTCTTCTGCGTGTCTTGCCGCTCTACACTCAGCAAAAAGCTTTTCCAGCATATCTTGCAAGGAGAAACTCTGCCAGGAAAGAAAACATCCAAAATCTTGTTCTAAAGCTTGCACGGGGGTCTGCAAAGAGTTTGGCAAGAATGAAAGGTAGTTGTCCAAAACTCGTTCTTTTCCAATAGAATAACCATGGAAAAGGCAGGAGAGTGGTAAAGTACTGTTTTCTCTAAGTCTGAAGGCTGCCCACACTGTGCCTGTGTGCTGCAGCTTGCATCTTCGCCTTTGGGAAGCTGCCGCTCGCCGATTCTCCCGCAGGCGAAGAAGCGGCTTCTTCGCACACAGAGCATTGTGGCGAGCGCAGGGAGCTCCTGAGAGCGGTTTGTGCCGAAAGAAGCCCGGGACCGGCACTTAGCTTCGGAGAGCTGCGTATCTGCGTCTTCTGCGTGTCTTGCCGCTCTACACTCAGCAAAAAGCTTTTCCAGCATATCTTGCAAGGAGAAACTCTGCCAGGAAAGAAAACATCCAAAATCTTGTTCTAAAGCTTGCACGGGGGTCTGCAAAGAGTTTGGCAAGAATGAAAGGTAGTTGTCCAAAACTCGTTCTTTTCCAATAGAATAACCATGGAAAAGGCAGGAGAGTGGTAAAGTACTGTTTTCTCTAAGTCTGAAGGCTGCCCACACTGTGCCTGTGTGCTGCAGCTTGCATCTTCGCCTTTGGGAAGCTGCCGCTCGCCGATTCTCCCGCAGGCGAAGAAGCGGCTTCTTCGCACACAGAGCATTGTGGCGAGCGCAGGGAGCTCCTTGAGAGCGGTTTGTGCCGAAAGAAGCCCGGGACCGGCACTTAGCTTCGGAGAGCTGCGTATCTGCGTCTTCTGCGTGTCTTGCCGCTCTACACTCAGCAAAAAGCTTTTCCACCATATCTTGCAAGGAGAAACTCTGCCAGGAAAGAAAACATGCAAAATCTTGTTCTAAAGCTTGCACGGGGGTCTGCAAAGAGTTTGGCAAGAATGAAAGGTAGTTGTCCAAAACTCGTTCTTTTCCAATAGAAGAACCATGGAAAAGGCAGGAGAGTGGTAAAGTACTGTTTTCTCTAAGTCTGAAGGCTGCCCACACTGTGCCTGTGTGCTGCAGCTTGCATCTTCGCCTTTGGGAAGCTGCCGCTCGCCGATTCTCCCGGAGGCGAAGAAGCGGCTTCTTCGCACACAGAGCATTGTGGCGAGCACAGGGAGCTCCTGAGAGCGGTTTGTGCCGAAAGAAGCCCGGGACCGGCACTTAGCTTCGGAGAGCTGCGTATCTGCGTCTTCTGCGTGTCTTGCCGCTCTACACTCAGCAAAAAGCTTTTCCAGCATATCTTGCAAGGAGAAACTCTGCCAGGAAAGAAAACATCCAAAATCTTGTTCTAAAGCTTGCACGGGGGTCTGCAAAGAGTTTGGCAAGAATGAAAGGTAGTTGTCCAAAACTCGTTCTTTTCCAATAGAATAACCATGGAAAAGGCAGGAGAGTGGTAAAGTACTGTTTTCTCTAAGTCTGAATGCAGCCCACACTGTGCCTGTGTGCTGCAGCTTGCATCTTCGCCTTTGGGAAGCTGCCGCTCGCCGATTCTCCCGCAGGCGAAGAAGCGGCTTCTTCGCACATAGAGCATTGTGGCGAGCGCAGGGAGCTCCTTGAGAGCGGTTTGTGCCGAAAGAAGCCCGGGACCGGCACTTAGCTTCGGAGAGCTGCGTATCTGCGTCTTCTGCGTGTCTTGCCGCTCTACACTCAGCAAAAAGCTTTTCCAGCATATCTTGCAAGGAGAAACTCTGCCAGGAAAGAAAACATGCAAAATCTTGTTCTAAAGCTTGCACGGGGGTCTGCAAAGAGTTTGGCAAGAATGAAAGGTAGTTGTCCAAAACTCGTTCTTTTCCAATAGAATAAGCATGGAAAAGGCAGGAGAGTGGTAAAGTACTGTTTTCTCTAAGTCTGAAGGCTGCCCACACTGTGCCTGTGTGCTGCAGCTTGCATCTTCGCCTTTGGGAAGCTGCCGCTCGCCGATTCTCCCGGAGGCGAAGAAGCGGCTTCTTCGCACACAGAGCATTGTGGCGAGCGCAGGGAGCTCCTGAGAGCGGTTTGTGCCGAAAGAAGCCCGGGACCGGCACTTAGCTTCGGAGAGCTGCGTATCTGCGTCTTCTGCGTGTCTTGCCGCTCTACACTCAGCAAAAAGCTTTTCCACCATATCTTGCAAGGAGAAACTCTGCCAGGAAAGAAAACATCCAAAATCTTGTTCTAAAGCTTGCACGGGGGTCTGCAAAGAGTTTGGCAAGAATGAAAGGTAGTTGTCCAAAACTCGTTCTTTTCCAATAGAATAACCATGGAAAAGGCAGGAGAGTGGTAAAGTACTGTTTTCTCTAAGTCTGAAGGCTGCCCACACTGTGCCTGTGTGGTGCAGCTTGCATCTTCGCCTTTGGGAAGCTGCCGCTCGCCGATTCTCCCGGAGGCGAAGAAGCGGCTTCTTCGCACACAGAGCATTGTGGCGAGCGCAGGGAGCTCCTGAGAGCGGTTTGTGCCGAAAGAAGCCCGGGACCGGCACTTAGCTTCGGAGAGCTGCGTATCTGCGTCTTCTGCGTGTCTTGCCGCTCTACACTCAGTAAAAAGCTTTTCCAGCATATCTTGCAAGGAGAAACTCTGCCAGGAAAGAAAACATCCAAAATCTTGTTCTAAAGCTTGCACGGGGGTCTGCAAAGAGTTTGGCAAGAATGAAAGGTAGTTGTCCAAAACTCGTTCTTTTCCAATAGAATAACCATGGAAAAGGCAGGAGAGTGGTAAAGTACTGTTTTCTCTAAGTCTGAAGGCTGCCCACACTGTGCCTGTGTGCTGCAGCTTGCATCTTCGCCTTTGGGAAGCTGCCGCTCGCCGATTCTCCCGCAGGCGAAGAAGCGGCTTCTTCGCACACAGAGCATTGTGGCGAGCGCAGGGAGCTCCTGAGAGCGGTTTGTGCCGAAAGAAGCCCGGGACCGGCACTTAGCTTCGGAGAGCTGCGTATCTGCGTCTTCTGCGTGTCTTGCCGCTCTACACTCAGCAAAAAGCTTTTCCAGCATATCTTGCAAGGAGAAACTCTGCCAGGAAAGAAAACATCCAAAATCTTGTTCTAAAGCTTGCACGGGGGTCTGCAAAGAGTTTGGCAAGAATGAAAGGTAGTTGTCCAAAACTCGTTCTTTTCCAATAGAATAACCATGGAAAAGGCAGGAGAGTGGTAAAGTACTGTTTTCTCTAAGTCTGAAGGCTGCCCACACTGTGCCTGTGTGCTGCAGCTTGCATCTTCGCCTTTGGGAAGCTGCCGCTCGCCGATTCTCCCGGAGGCGAAGAAGCGGCTTCTTCGCACACAGAGCATTGTGGCGAGCGCAGGGAGCTCCTGAGAGCGGTTTGTGCCGAAAGAAGCCCGGGACCGGCACTTAGCTTCGGAGAGCTGCGTATCTGCGTCTTCTGCGTGTCTTGCCGCTCTACACTCAGCAAAAAGCTTTTCCAGCATATCTTGCAAGGAGAAACTCTGCCAGGAAAGAAAACATCCAAAATCTTGTTCTAAAGCTTGCACGGGGGTCTGCAAAGAGTTTGGCAAGAATGAAAGGTAGTTGTCCAAAACTCGTTCTTTTCCAATAGAATAACCATGGAAAAGGCAGGAGAGTGGTAAAGTACTGTTTTCTCTAAGTCTGAAGGCTGCCCACACTGTGCCTGTGTGCTGCAGCTTGCATCTTCGCCTTTGGGAAGCTGCCGCTCGCCGATTCTCCCGCAGGCGAAGAAGCGGCTTCTTCGCACACAGAGCATTGTGGCGAGCGCAGGGAGCTCCTGAGAGCGGTTTGTGCCGAAAGAAGCCCGGGACCGGCACTTAGCTTCGGAGAGCTGCGTATCTGCGTCTTCTGCGTGTCTTGCCGCTCTACACTCAGCAAAAAGCTTTTCCAGCATATCTTGCAAGGAGAAACTCTGCCAGGAAAGAAAACATGCAAAATCTTGTTCTAAAGCTTGCACGGGGGTCTGCAAAGAGTTTGGCAAGAATGAAAGGTAGTTGTCCAAAACTCGTTCTTTTCCAATAGAATAACCATGGAAAAGGCAGGAGAGTGGTAAAGTACTGTTTTCTCTAAGTCTGAAGGCTGCCTACACTGTGCCTGTGTGCTGCAGCTTGCATCTTCGCCTTTGGGAAGCTGCCGCTCGCCGATTCTCCCGCAGGCGAAGAAGCGGCTTCTTCGCACACAGAGCATTGTGGCGAGCGCAGGGAGCTCCTGAGAGCGGTTTGTGCCGAAAGAAGCCCGGGACCGGCACTTAGCTTCGGAGAGCTGCGTATCTGCGTCTTCTGCGTGTCTTGCCGCTCTACACTCAGCAAAAAGCTTTTCCACCATATCTTGCAAGGAGAAACTCTGCCAGGAAAGAAAACATCCAAAATCTTGTTCTAAAGCTTGCACGGGGGTCTGCAAAGAGTTTGGCAAGAATGAAAGGTAGTTGTCCAAAACTCGTTCTTTTCCAATAGAATAACCATGGAAAAGGCAGGAGAGTGGTAAAGTACTGTTTTCTCTAAGTCTGAATGCTGCCCACACTGTGCCTGTGTGCTGCAGCTTGCATCTTCGCCTTTGGGAAGCTGCCGCTCGCCGATTCTCCCGCAGGCGAAGAAGCGGCTTCTTCGCACACAGAGCATTGTGGCGAGCGCAGGGAGCTCCTGAGAGCGGTTTGTGCCGAAAGAAGCCCGGGACCGGCACTTAGCTTCGGAGAGCTGCGTATCTGCGTCTTCTGCGTGTCTTGCCGCTCTACACTCAGCAAAAAGCTTTTCCACCATATCTTGCAAGGAGAAACTCTGCCAGGAAAGAAAACATCCAAAATCTTGTTCTAAAGCTTGCACGGGGGTCTGCAAAGAGTTTGGCAAGAATGAAAGGTAGTTGTCCAAAACTCGTTCTTTTCCAATAGAATAACCATGGAAAAGGCAGGAGAGTGGTAAAGTACTGTTTTCTCTAAGTCTGAAGGCTGCCCACACTGTGCTGTGTGCTGCAGCTTGCATCTTCGCCTTTGGGAAGCTGCCGCTCGCCGATTCTCCCGCAGGCGAAGAAGCGGCTTCTTCGCACACAGAGCATTGTGGCGAGCGCAGGGAGCTCCTTGAGAGCGGTTTGTGCCGAAAGAAGCCCGGGACCGGCACTTAGCTTCGGAGAGCTGCGTATCTGCGTCTTCTGCGTGTCTTGCCGCTCTACACTCAGCAAAAAGCTTTTCCACCATATCTTGCAAGGAGAAACTCTGCCAGGAAAGAAAACATCCAAAATCTTGTTCTAAAGCTTGCACGGGGGTCTGCAAAGAGTTTGGCAAGAATGAAAGGTAGTTGTCCAAAACTCGTTCTTTTCCAATAGAATAACCATGGAAAAGGCAGGAGAGTGGTAAAGTACTGTTTTCTCTAAGTCTGAAGGCTGCCCACACTGTGCCTGTGTGCTGCAGCTTGCATCTTCGCCTTTGGGAAGCTGCCGCTCGCCGATTCTCCCGGAGGCGAAGAAGCGGCTTCTTCGCACACAGAGCATTGTGGCGAGCACAGGGAGCTCCTGAGAGCGGTTTGTGCCGAAAGAAGCCCGGGACCGGCACTTAGCTTCGGAGAGCTGCGTATCTGCGTCTTCTGCGTGTCTTGCCGCTCTACACTCAGCAAAAAGCTTTTCCAGCATATCTTGCAAGGAGAAACTCTGCCAGGAAAGAAAACATCCAAAATCTTGTTCTAAAGCTTGCACGGGGGTCTGCAAAGAGTTTGGCAAGAATGAAAGGTAGTTGTCCAAAACTCGTTCTTTTCCAATAGAATAACCATGGAAAAGGCAGGAGAGTGGTAAAGTACTGTTTTCTCTAAGTCTGAATGCAGCCCACACTGTGCCTGTGTGCTGCAGCTTGCATCTTCGCCTTTGGGAAGCTGCCGCTCGCCGATTCTCCCGGAGGCGAAGAAGCGGCTTCTTCGCACATAGAGCATTGTGGCGAGCGCAGGGAGCTCCTTGAGAGCGGTTTGTGCCGAAAGAAGCCCGGGACCGGCACTTAGCTTCGGAGAGCTGCGTATCTGCGTCTTCTGCGTGTCTTGCCGCTCTACACTCAGCAAAAAGCTTTTCCAGCATATCTTGCAAGGAGAAACTCTGCCAGGAAAGAAAACATCCAAAATCTTGTTCTAAAGCTTGCACGGGGGTCTGCAAAGAGTTTGGCAAGAATGAAAGGTAGTTGTCCAAAACTCGTTCTTTTCCAATAGAATAAGCATGGAAAAGGCAGGAGAGTGGTAAAGTACTGTTTTCTCTAAGTCTGAAGGCTGCCCACACTGTGCCTGTGTGCTGCAGCTTGCATCTTCGCCTTTGGGAAGCTGCCGCTCGCCGATTCTCCCGGAGGCGAAGAAGCGGCTTCTTCGCACACAGAGCATTGTGGCGAGCACAGGGAGCTCCTGAGAGCGGTTTGTGCCGAAAGAAGCCCGGGACCGGCACTTAGCTTCGGAGAGCTGCGTATCTGCGTCTTCTGCGTGTCTTGCCGCTCTACACTCAGCAAAAAGCTTTTCCAGCATATCTTGCAAGGAGAAACTCTGCCAGGAAAGAAAACATCCAAAATCTTGTTCTAAAGCTTGCACGGGGGTCTGCAAAGAGTTTGGCAAGAATGAAAGGTAGTTGTCCAAAACTCGTTCTTTTCCAATAGAATAACCATGGAAAAGGCAGGAGAGTGGTAAAGTACTGTTTTCTCTAAGTCTGAATGCAGCCCACACTGTGCCTGTGTGCTGCAGCTTGCATCTTCGCCTTTGGGAAGCTGCCGCTCGCCGATTCTCCCGGAGGCGAAGAAGCGGCTTCTTCGCACACAGAGCATTGTGGCGAGCGCAGGGAGCTCCTTGAGAGCGGTTTGTGCCGAAAGAAGCCCGGGACCGGCACTTAGCTTCGGAGAGCTGCGTATCTGCGTCTTCTGCGTGTCTTGCCGCTCTACACTCAGCAAAAAGCTTTTCCAGCATATCTTGCAAGGAGAAACTCTGCCAGGAAAGAAAACATCCAAAATCTTGTTCTAAAGCTTGCACGGGGGTCTGCAAAGAGTTTGGCAAGAATGAAAGGTAGTTGTCCAAAACTCGTTCTTTTCCAATAGAATAACCATGGAAAAGGCAGGAGAGTGGTAAAGTACTGTTTTCTCTAAGTCTGAAGGCTGCCCACACTGTGCCTGTGTGCTGCAGCTTGCATCTTCGCCTTTGGGAAGCTGCCGCTCGCCGATTCTCCCGGAGGCGAAGAAGCGGCTTCTTCGTACACAGAGCATTGTGGCGAGCGCAGGGAGCTCCTGAGAGCGGTTTGTGCCGAAAGAAGCCCGGGACCGGCACTTAGCTTCGGAGAGCTGCGTATCTGCGTCTTCTGCGTGTCTTGCCGCTCTACACTCAGCAAAAAGCTTTTCCAGCATATCTTGCAAGGAGAAACTCTGCCAGGAAAGAAAACATCCAAAATCTTGTTCTAAAGCTTGCACGGGGGTCTGCAAAGAGTTTGGCAAGAATGAAAGGTAGTTGTCCAAAACTCGTTCTTTTCCAATAGAATAAGCATGGAAAAGGCAGGAGAGTGGTAAAGTACTGTTTTCTCTAAGTCTGAAGGCTGCCCACACTGTGCCTGTGTGCTGCAGCTTGCATCTTCGCCTTTGGGAAGCTGCCGCTCGCCGATTCTCCCGGAGGCGAAGAAGCGGCTTCTTCGCACACAGAGCATTGTGGCGAGCACAGGGAGCTCCTGAGAGCGGTTTGTGCCGAAAGAAGCCCGGGACCGGCACTTAGCTTCGGAGAGCTGCGTATCTGCGTCTTCTGCGTGTCTTGCCGCTCTACACTCAGCAAAAAGCTTTTCCAGCATATCTTGCAAGGAGAAACTCTGCCAGGAAAGAAAACATCCAAAATCTTGTTCTAAAGCTTGCACGGGGGTCTGCAAAGAGTTTGGCAAGAATGAAAGGTAGTTGTCCAAAACTCGTTCTTTTCCAATAGAATAACCATGGAAAAGGCAGGAGAGTGGTAAAGTACTGTTTTCTCTAAGTCTGAATGCAGCCCACACTGTGCCTGTGTGCTGCAGCTTGCATCTTCGCCTTTGGGAAGCTGCCGCTCGCCGATTCTCCCGCAGGCGAAGAAGCGGCTTCTTCGCACACAGAGCATTGTGGCGAGCGCAGGGAGCTCCTTGAGAGCGGTTTGTGCCGAAAGAAGCCCGGGACCGGCACTTAGCTTCGGAGAGCTGCGTATCTGCGTCTTCTGCGTGTCTTGCCGCTCTACACTCAGCAAAAAGCTTTTCCAGCATATCTTGCAAGGAGAAACTCTGCCAGGAAAGAAAACATCCAAAATCTTGTTCTAAAGCTTGCACGGGGGTCTGCAAAGAGTTTGGCAAGAATGAAAGGTAGTTGTCCAAAACTCGTTCTTTTCCAATAGAATAACCATGGAAAAGGCAGGAGAGTGGTAAAGTACTGTTTTCTCTAAGTCTGAAGGCTGCCCACACTGTGCCTGTGTGCTGCAGCTTGCATCTTCGCCTTTGGGAAGCTGCCGCTCGCCGATTCTCCCGGAGGCGAAGAAGCGGCTTCTTCGTACACAGAGCATTGTGGCGAGCGCAGGGAGCTCCTGAGAGCGGTTTGTGCCGAAAGAAGCCCGGGACCGGCACTTAGCTTCGGAGAGCTGCGTATCTGCGTCTTCTGCGTGTCTTGCCGCTCTACACTCAGCAAAAAGCTTTTCCAGCATATCTTGCAAGGAGAAACTCTGCCAGGAAAGAAAACATCCAAAATCTTGTTCTAAAGCTTGCACGGGGGTCTGCAAAGAGTTTGGCAAGAATGAAAGGTAGTTGTCCAAAACTCGTTCTTTTCCAATAGAATAACCATGGAAAAGGCAGGAGAGTGGTAAAGTACTGTTTTCTCTAAGTCTGAATGCAGCCCACACTGTGCCTGTGTGCTGCAGCTTGCATCTTCGCCTTTGGGAAGCTGCCGCTCGCCGATTCTCCCGCAGGCGAAGAAGCGGCTTCTTCGCACACAGAGCATTGTGGCGAGCGCAGGGAGCTCCTGAGAGCGGTTTGTGCCGAAAGAAGCCCGGGACCGGCACTTAGCTTCGGAGAGCTGCGTATCTGCGTCTTCTGCGTGTCTTGCCGCTCTACACTCAGCAAAAAGCTTTTCCACCATATCTTGCAAGGAGAAACTCTGCCAGGAAAGAAAACATCCAAAATCTTGTTCTAAAGCTTGCACGGGGGTCTGCAAAGAGTTTGGCAAGAATGAAAGGTAGTTGTCCAAAACTCGTTCTTTTCCAATAGAATAACCATGGAAAAGGCAGGAGAGTGGTAAAGTACTGTTTTCTCTAAGTCTGAAGGGTGCCCACACTGTGCCTGTGTGCTGCAGCTTGCATCTTCGCCTTTGGGAAGCTGCCGCTCGCCGATTCTCCCGCAGGCGAAGAAGCGGCTTCTTCGCACACAGAGCATTGTGGCGAGCGCAGGGAGCTCCTGAGAGCGGTTTGTGCCGAAAGAAGCCCGGGACCGGCACTTAGCTTCGGAGAGCTGCGTATCTGCGTCTTCTGCGTGTCTTGCCGCTCTACACTCAGCAAAAAGCTTTTCCAGCATATCTTGCAAGGAGAAACTCTGCCAGGAAAGAAAACATCCAAAATCTTGTTCTAAAGCTTGCACGGGGGTCTGCAAAGAGTTTGGCAAGAATGAAAGGTAGTTGTCCAAAACTCGTTCTTTTCCAATAGAATAACCATGGAAAAGGCAGGAGAGTGGTAAAGTACTGTTTTCTCTAAGTCTGAAGGCTGCCCACACTGTGCCTGTGTGCTGCAGCTTGCATCTTCGCCTTTGGGAAGCTACCGCTCGCCGATTCTCCCGCAGGCGAAGAAGCGGCTTCTTCGCACACAGAGCATTGTGGCGAGCGCAGGGAGCTCCTTGAGAGCGGTTTGTGCCGAAAGAAGCCCGGGACCGGCACTTAGCTTCGGAGAGCTGCGTATCTGCGTCTTCTGCGTGTCTTGCCGCTCTACACTCAGCAAAAAGCTTTTCCAGCATATCTTGCAAGGAGAAACTCTGCCAGGAAAGAAAACATCCAAAATCTTGTTCTAAAGCTTGCACGGGGGTCTGCAAAGAGTTTGGCAAGAATGAAAGGTAGTTGTCCAAAACTCGTTCTTTTCCAATAGAATAACCATGGAAAAGGCAGGAGAGTGGTAAAGTACTGTTTTCTCTAAGTCTGAAGGCTGCCCACACTGTGCCTGTGTGCTGCAGCTTGCATCTTCGCCTTTGGGAAGCTGCCGCTCGCCGATTCTCCAGGAGGCGAAGAAGCGGCTTCTTCGCACACAGAGCATTGTGGCGAGCGCAGGGAGCTCCTGAGAGCGGTTTGTGCCGAAAGAAGCCCGGGACCGGCACTTAGCTTCGGAGAGCTGCGTATCTGCGTCTTCTGCGTGTCTTGCCGCTCTACACTCAGCAAAAAGCTTTTCCACCATATCTTGCAAGGAGAAACTCTGCCAGGAAAGAAAACATCCAAAATCTTGTTCTAAAGCTTGCACGGGGGTCTGCAAAGAGTTTGGCAAGAATGAAAGGTAGTTGTCCAAAACTCGTTCTTTTCCAATAGAATAACCATGGAAAAGGCAGGAGAGTGGTAAAGTACTGTTTTCTCTAAGTCTGAAGGCTGCCCACACTGTGCCTGTGTGCTGCAGCTTGCATCTTCGCCTTTGGGAAGCTGCCGCTCGCCGATTCTCCCGCAGGCGAAGAAGCGGCTTTTTCGCACACAGAGCATTGTGGCGAGCACAGGGAGCTCCTGAGAGCGGTTTGTGCCGAAAGAAGCCCGGGACCGGCACTTAGCTTCGGAGAGCTGCGTATCTGCGTCTTCTGCGTGTCTTGCCGCTCTACACTCAGCAAAAAGCTTTTCCACCATATCTTGCAAGGAGAAACTCTGCCAGGAAAGAAAACATCCAAAATCTTGTTCTAAAGCTTGCACGGGGGTCTGCAAAGAGTTTGGCAAGAATGAAAGGTAGTTGTCCAAAACTCGTTCTTTTCCAATAGAATAACCATGGAAAAGGCAGGAGAGTGGTAAAGTACTGTTTTCTCTAAGTCTGAAGGCTGCCCACACTGTGCCTGTGTGCTGCAGCTTGCATCTTCGCCTTTGGGAAGCTGCCGCTCGCCGATTCTCCCGGAGGCGAAGAAGCGGCTTCTTTGCACACAGAGCATTGTGGCGAGCGCAGGGAGCTCCTGAGAGCGGTTTGTGCCGAAAGAAGCCCGGGACCGGCACTTAGCTTCGGAGAGCTGCGTATCTGCGTCTTCTGCGTGTCTTGCCGCTCTACACTCAGCAAAAAGCTTTTCCAGCATATCTTGCAAGGAGAAACTCTGCCAGGAAAGAAAACATCCAAAATCTTGTTCTAAAGCTTGCACGGGGGTCTGCAAAGAGTTTGGCAAGAATGAAAGGTAGTTGTCCAAAACTCGTTCTTTTCCAATAGAATAACCATGGAAAAGGCAGGAGAGTGGTAAAGTACTGTTTTCTCTAAGTCTGAATGCTGCCCACACTGTGCCTGTGTGCTGCAGCTTGCATCTTCGCCTTTGGGAAGCTGCCGCTCGCCGATTCTCCCGCAGGCGAAGAAGCGGCTTCTTCGCACACAGAGCATTGTGGCGAGCGCAGGGAGCTCCTGAGAGCGGTTTGTGCCGAAAGAAGCCTGGGACCGGCACTTAGCTTCGGAGAGCTGCGTATCTGCGTCTTCTGCGTGTCTTGCCGCTCTACACTCAGCAAAAAGCTTTTCCAGCATATCTTGCAAGGAGAAACTCTGCCAGGAAAGAAAACATCCAAAATCTTGTTCTAAAGCTTGCACGGGGGTCTGCAAAGAGTTTGGCAAGAATGAAAGGTAGTTGTCCAAAACTCGTTCTTTTCCAATAGAATAACCATGGAAAAGGCAGGAGAGTGGTAAAGTACTGTTTTCTCTAAGTCTGAATGCAGCCCACACTGTGCCTGTGTGCTGCAGCTTGCATCTTCGCCTTTGGGAAGCTGCCGCTCGCCGATTCTCCCGCAGGCGAAGAAGCGGCTTCTTCGCACACAGAGCATTGTGGCGAGCGCAGGGAGCTCCTTGAGAGCGGTTTGTGCCGAAAGAAGCCCGGGACCGGCACTTAGCTTCGGAGAGCTGCGTATCTGCGTCTTCTGCGTGTCTTGCCGCTCTACACTCAGCCAAAAGCTTTTCCAGCATATCTTGCAAGGAGAAACTCTGCCAGGAAAGAAAACATCCAAAATCTTGTTCTAAAGCTTGCACGGGGGTCTGCAAAGAGTTTGGCAAGAATGAAAGGTAGTTGTCCAAAACTCGTTCTTTTCCAATAGAATAACCATGGAAAAGGCAGGAGAGTGGTAAAGTACTGTTTTCTCTAAGTCTGAAGGCTGCCCACACTGTGCCTGTGTGCTGCAGCTTGCATCTTCGCCTTTGGGAAGCTGCCGCTCGCCGATTCTCCCGGAGGCGAAGAAGCGGCTTCTTCGCACACAGAGCATTGTGGCGAGCGCAGGGAGCTCCTGAGAGCGGTTTGTGCCGAAAGAAGCCCGGGACCGGCACTTAGCTTCGGAGAGCTGCGTATCTGCGTCTTCTGCGTGTCTTGCCGCTCTACACTCAGCAAAAAGCTTTTCCAGCATATCTTGCAAGGAGAAACTCTGCCAGGAAAGAAAACATCCAAAATCTTGTTCTAAAGCTTGCACGGAGGTCTGCAAAGAGTTTGGCAAGAATGAAAGGTAGTTGTCCAAAACTCGTTCTTTTCCAATAGAATAACCATGGAAAAGGCAGGAGAGTGGTAAAGTACTGTTTTCTCTAAGTCTGAAGGCTGCCCACACTGTGCCTGTGTGCTGCAGCTTGCATCTTCGCCTTTGGGAAGCTGCCGCTCGCCGATTCTCCCGCAGGCGAAGAAGCGGCTTCTTCGCACACAGAGCATTGTGGCGAGCGCAGGGAGCTCCTTGAGAGCGGTTTGTGCCGAAAGAAGCCCGGGACCGGCACTTAGCTTCGGAGAGCTGCGTATCTGCGTCTTCTGCGTGTCTTGCCGCTCTACACTCAGCAAAAAGCTTTTCCAGCATATCTTGCAAGGAGAAACTCTGCCAGGAAAGAAAACATCCAAAATCTTGTTCTAAAGCTTGCACGGGGGTCTGCAAAGAGTTTGGCAAGAATGAAAGGTAGTTGTCCAAAACTCGTTCTTTTCCAATAGAATAACCATGGAAAAGGCAGGAGAGTGGTAAAGTACTGTTTTCTCTAAGTCTGAAGGGTGCCCACACTGTGCCTGTGTGCTGCAGCTTGCATCTTCGCCTTTGGGAAGCTGCCGCTCGCCGATTCTCCCGCAGGCGAAGAAGCGGCTTCTTCGCACACAGAGCATTGTGGCGAGCGCAGGGAGCTCCTGAGAGCGGTTTGTGCCGAAAGAAGCCCGGGACCGGCACTTAGCTTCGGAGAGCTGCGTATCTGCGTCTTCTGCGTGTCTTGCCGCTCTACACTCAGCAAAAAGCTTTTCCAGCATATCTTGCAAGGAGAAACTCTGCCAGGAAAGAAAACATCCAAAATCTTGTTCTAAAGCTTGCACGGGGGTCTGCAAAGAGTTTGGCAAGAATGAAAGGTAGTTGTCCAAAACTCGTTCTTTTCCAATAGAATAACCATGGAAAAGGCAGGAGAGTGGTAAAGTACTGTTTTCTCTAAGTCTGAAGGCTGCCCACACTGTGCCTGTGTGCTGCAGCTTGCATCTTCGCCTTTGGGAAGCTGCCGCTCGCCGATTCTCCCGCAGGCGAAGAAGCGGCTTCTTCGCACACAGAGCATTGTGGCGAGCACAGGGAGCTCCTGAGAGCGGTTTGTGCCGAAAGAAGCCCGGGACCGGCACTTAGCTTCGGAGAGCTGCGTATCTGCGTCTTCTGCGTGTCTTGCCGCTCTACACTCAGCAAAAAGCTTTTCCACCATATCTTGCAAGGAGAAACTCTGCCAGGAAAGAAAACATCCAAAATCTTGTTCTAAAGCTTGCACGGGGGTCTGCAAAGAGTTTGGCAAGAATGAAAGGTAGTTGTCCAAAACTCGTTCTTTTCCAATAGAATAACCATGGAAAAGGCAGGAGAGTGGTAAAGTACTGTTTTCTCTAAGTCTGAAGGGTGCCCACACTGTGCCTGTGTGCTGCAGCTTGCATCTTCGCCTTTGGGAAGCTGCCGCTCGCCGATTCTCCCGCAGGCGAAGAAGCGGCTTCTTCGCACACAGAGCATTGTGGCGAGCGCAGGGAGCTCCTGAGAGCGGTTTGTGCCGAAAGAAGCCCGGGACCGGCACTTAGCTTCGGAGAGCTGCGTATCTGCGTCTTCTGCGTGTCTTGCCGCTCTACACTCAGCAAAAAGCTTTTCCAGCATATCTTGCAAGGAGAAACTCTGCCAGGAAAGAAAACATCCAAAATCTTGTTCTAAAGCTTGCACGGGGGTCTGCAAAGAGTTTGGCAAGAATGAAAGGTAGTTGTCCAAAACTCGTTCTTTTCCAATAGAATAACCATGGAAAAGGCAGGAGAGTGGTAAAGTACTGTTTTCTCTAAGTCTGAAGGCTGCCCACACTGTGCCTGTGTGCTGCAGCTTGCATCTTCGCCTTTGGGAAGCTGCCGCTCGCCGATTCTCCCGGAGGCGAAGAAGCGGCTTCTTCGCACACAGAGCATTGTGGCGAGCGCAGGGAGCTCCTGAGAGCGGTTTGTGCCGAAAGAAGCCCGGGACCGGCACTTAGCTTCGGAGAGCTGCGTATCTGCGTCTTCTGCGTGTCTTGCCGCTCTACACTCAGCAAAAAGCTTTTCCAGCATATCTTGCAAGGAGAAACTCTGCCAGGAAAGAAAACATCCAAAATCTTGTTCTAAAGCTTGCACGGGGGTCTGCAAAGAGTTTGGCAAGAATGAAAGGTAGTTGTCCAAAACTCGTTCTTTTCCAATAGAATAACCATGGAAAAGGCAGGAGAGTGGTAAAGTACTGTTTTCTCTAAGTCTGAAGGCTGCCCACACTGTGCCTGTGTGCTGCAGCTTGCATCTTCGCCTTTGGGAAGCTGCCGCTCGCCGATTCTCCCGCAGGCGAAGAAGCGGCTTCTTCGCACACAGAGCATTGTGGCGAGCGCAGGGAGCTCCTGAGAGCGGTTTGTGCCGAAAGAAGCCCGGGACCGGCACTTAGCTTCGGAGAGCTGCGTATCTGCGTCTTCTGCGTGTCTTGCCGCTCTACACTCAGCAAAAAGCTTTTCCAGCATATCTTGCAAGGAGAAACTCTGCCAGGAAAGAAAACATCCAAAATCTTGTTCTAAAGCTTGCACGGGGGTCTGCAAAGAGTTTGGCAAGAATGAAAGGTAGTTGTCCAAAACTCGTTCTTTTCCAATAGAATAACCATGGAAAAGGCAGGAGAGTGGTAAAGTACTGTTTTCTCTAAGTCTGAAGGCTGCCCACACTGTGCCTGTGTGCTGCAGCTTGCATCTTCGCCTTTGGGAAGCTGCCGCTCGCCGATTCTCCCGGAGGCGAAGAAGCGGCTTCTTTGCACACAGAGCATAGTGGCGAGCGCAGGGAGCTCCTGAGAGCGGTTTGTGCCGAAAGAAGCCCGGGACCGGCACTTAGCTTCGGAGAGCTGCGTATCTGCGTCTTCTGCGTGTCTTGCCGCTCTACACTCAGCAAAAAGCTTTTCCAGCATATCTTGCAAGGAGAAACTCTGCCAGGAAAGAAAACATCCAAAATCTTGTTCTAAAGCTTGCACGGGGGTCTGCAAAGAGTTTGGCAAGAATGAAAGGTAGTTGTCCAAAACTCGTTCTTTTCCAATAGAATAACCATGGAAAAGGCAGGAGAGTGGTAAAGTACTGTTTTCTCTAAGTCTGAAGGCTGCCCACACTGTGCCTGCGTGCTGCAGCTTGCATCTTCGCCTTTGGGAAGCTGCCGCTCGCCGATTCTCCCGGAGGCGAAGAAGCGGCTTCTTCACACACAGAGCATTGTGGCGAGCGCAGGGAGCTCCTGAGAGCGGTTTGTGACGAAAGAAGCCCGGGACCGGCACTTAGCTTCGGAGAGCTGCGTATCTGCGTCTTCTGCGTGTCTTGCCGCTCTACACTCAGCAAAAAGCTTTTCCACCATATCTTGCAAGGAGAAACTCTGCCAGGAAAGAAAACATCCAAAATCTTGTTCTAAAGCTTGCACGGGGGTCTGCAAAGAGTTTGGCAAGAATGAAAGGTAGTTGTCCAAAACTCGTTCTTTTCCAATAGAATAACCATGGAAAAGGCAGGAGAGTGGTAAAGTACTGTTTTCTCTAAGTCTGAAGGCTGCCCACACTGTGCCTGTGTGCTGCAGCTTGCATCTTCGCCTTTGGGAAGCTGCCGCTCGCCGATACTCCCGCAGGCGAAGGAGCGGCTTCTTCGCACATAGAGCATTGTGGCGAGCGCAGGGAGCTCCTTGAGAGCGGTTTGTGCCGAAAGAAGCCCGGGACCGGCACTTAGCTTCGGAGAGCTGCGTATCTGCGTCTTCTGCGTGTCTTGCCGCTCTACACTCAGCAAAAAGCTTTTCCAGCATATCTTGCAAGGAGAAACTCTGCCAGGAAAGAAAACATCCAAAATCTTGTTCTAAAGCTTGCACGGGGGTCTGCAAAGAGTTTGGCAAGAATGAAAGGTAGTTGTCCAAAACTCGTTCTTTTCCAATAGAATAACCATGGAAAAGGCAGGAGAGTGGTAAAGTACTGTTTTCTCTAAGTCTGAATGCAGCCCACACTGTGCCTGTGTGCTGCAGCTTGCATCTTCGCCTTTGGGAAG
>NW_027099142.1:0-46489 GCF_037042795.1 Molothrus aeneus | reverse complement strand
CCCAAAAAACCCAAAAAATTCCCCAAAATCCCCCCCAAAATTCCCTCAAAATCCCCCAAAAGCACAAAATTCCCCCCAAATCCCTCCCAAAAAACCCCAAAAAAAACCCCGAAAAAATCCCCTAAAATTCCCCTAAACCCCCTAAAAATCCCCCCCCCAAAACCCCAAATTCCCCCCCAAATCCCCCAAAAAAACCCAAAATTCCCTGAAATCCCCTCCCCCAAAATCCAAAAATCCCCCCAAAAATCCCCATAAAAATCGCCCAAAAATTCCTCCCAAAACCCCAAATTCTCCCCCAAAATCTCCCCAAAAATCCCCCTAAACCCCCCCAAAACCCCCCTAAAAATCCCCCACAACCCCAAAATGCCCCAAATTCCCCACCAAATCCCTCAGAAACCCCAAAATTCCATGAAATCCCCTCCCCCAAATCCCCCTAAAAATCCCCCCCAAAGTTCCCCCCAAACCCCAAATTCTCCCCCAAAATCTCCCCAAAAATTCCCCCAAAACTCCCCAAAAATCCCCCCCCAAATCCCCCAAAAACCCCAAAATTCCCTGAAATCTCCTCCCCCCCAAAAATCCAAAAATCCCCCCAAATATCCCCAAACCCCCTAAAAATCCCCCCAAAACCCCAAATCCCCCCAAAATCCCCCAAAAATTCCCCCAAAACCCCAAATTTCCCCCCAAATTTCCCCCCAAATCCCCCAAAACCCCAAAATTCCCTGAAATCCCCAAACCCCCTAAAATCCAAAAATCCCCCCAAATATCCCCAAACCCCCTAAAAATCCCCCCCAAAATTCCCCCCCCAAATCCCCCCAAAATCCCCCAAATTCTCCCCCAAATTCTCCCCCAAATCCCCCCAAAATCCCCCCAAAAATCCCCCCAAAACCCAAATTCACCCCCAAAAATTCCCCCAAAATTCCCTCAAATCCCTCCCCCCAAATATCCCCCAAATCCCCCCTAAAATTCCCCCTAAAATTCCCCCAAAACCCCAAATTCTCCCCCAAATCCCCCCAAAATCTCCCCAAAAATCCCCCTAAACCCCCCCAAAATCCCCTAAAAATCCCCAAAATCTCCCAAAACCCCCAAAAATCCCCCCTAAAAAATGCCCCAAACCCCAAAAATCTCCCCCCAAAACCCCCCCAAGCCCCCCCTAAAATCCCCCAAAAAACCCCAAAAATGCCCCAAAAACCCCAAAAATGCCCCAAAAACCCCAAAAATGCCCCAAAAACCCCAAAAATGCCCAAAAACCCCAAAACTGCCCGAATTTGCCCCAACCCCGCAGGGCGGAGCAGCTGCTGGGGCGGATCCTGAGGAGCAAAGGATGGAGGTGGGGGAGGGGCGGGGCGGATTTTGGGGGGGATTTGGGGAAATTTTGGGGTCTCTGGGGGGGATTTGGGGGGAAATTTTGGGGATCCTCGAGGAATTTTTGGGGTTCCTGGGGAGATTTCGGGGGATTTGGGGGCTTCTGGGGGGAAATTTTGGGGTCCCTGGGAGGATTTTTGGGGGGAATTTGGGGGGTCCCTGGAGGAAATTTGGGGAAATTTTGGGGTCCCAGGTGGATTTTGGGGGGATATTTGGGGTCCCTGGAGGAAATTTGGGGAAATTTTGGGGTCCTCAAGTGGGATTTGGGTGGATTTTGGGGGGATTTTTGGGGTCCCGGGGGGATTTTGGGGAAAATTTGGGGTCCCCAAGTTGGATTTTGGGGTCCCTGGGGAGATTTTGGGGGGAAATTTGGGGTCCCAGGTGGATTTTCGGGGGGATTTTTGGGGGTCCCTGGAGGAAATTTGGGGAAATTTTGGGGTCTCTGGGTGGGATTTTGGGGTCCTCAAGTGGGATTTGGGTGAATTTTGGGGGGAAATTTTGGGGGGAATTTGGGGTCCCTGGAGAATTTTGGGGGAAATTTTGGGGTCCCAGGTGGATTTTGGGGAGATTTTGGGGTCCTCAAGTGGGATTTAGGGTGGAATTTGGGGGAAATTTTGGGGTCCTTGGGGGGATTTTGGGGAAATTTGGGGTCCCATGTGGATTTTAGGGGGGATTTTTGGGGGTCCCTGGAGGAAATCTGGGGAAATTTTGGGGTCCCAGGTGGATTTTGGGGAGATTTTGGGGTCCTCAAGTGGGATTTGGGTGGATTTGGGGGAAATTTTGGGGAAATTTGGGGGGAATTTGGGGTCCCTGGAGAATTTTGGGGGGAAATTTTGGGGTCCCAGGTGGATTCTGGGGGGATTTTTGGGGTCCCTGGAGGAAATTTGGGGAAATTTTGGGGTCCTCAAGTGGGATTTGGGTGGAATTTGGGGGAAATTTTGGGGTCCTTGGGGGGATTTTGGGGAAAATTTGGGGTCCCCAAGTTGGATTTTGGGGTCCCTGGGGAGATTTTTGGGGGAAATTTTGGGAGGAAATTTTGGGGATTTTTGGCAGATTTTGGGGTTCCAGGGGGATTTTGGGAGAATTTTGGCCGATTTTGGGGTCCCAGGGAGGATTTTTGGGGGGGATTTTGGGGGTCCCAAAGTCAGATTTGGGTGAATTTTGGGGTGAATTCTGGGGGGAATTTGGGGAAATTTTGGGGTGAATTCGGGGTAATTTTGATGAATTTTGGGGTGAATTTTGGGGATCCCAAATTCAGATTCTGGGGTGGTTTTGGCCAATTTTGGGGGGAATTTTGGGGGGGATTTGGGGTGAATTTTGGGGTGGGATTTTGGGGGTCCCAAAGTCGGATTTTGGGGTGATTTTGGCCGATTTTGGGGGGAATTTTGATGAATTTTGGGGTGAATTTTGGGGGGAATTCGGGTAAATTTTGGGGAATTTTGGGGGTCCCAAATTCAGATTTTGTGGTGAATTTTGGGGGGAATTTGGGTAAATTTTGGGGGGATTTTGGGGGTCCCAAATTCAGATTTTGGGGTGGTTTTGGCCGATTTTGGGGGGAATTTTGGGGGGAATTCGGGTGAATTTTGGGGGCCCCAAATTCAGATTTTGGGGTGAATTTTGGGGGGAATTTGGGTAAATTTTGGGGGGATTTTGGGGGTCCCGAAGTCGGATTTTGGGGTGGTCTTGGCCAATTTTGGGGGGAATTCGGGTAGATTTTGGGGTGGGATTTTGGGGTGAATTTTGGGTGGGATTTTGGGGGACCCGAAGTCAGATTTTGGGGTGGTTTTGGCCAGTTTTGGGGGGATTTGTGGGTGAATTTTGGGGGTCCCGAAGTTGGATTTTGGGGTGAATTTTGGGGGGAATTTTGGGGGTCCCGAAGTCGGATTTTGGGGTGATTTTGATGAATTTTGGGGTGAATTTTGGGGGGAATTCGGGTGAATTTTGGGGTGGGATTTTGGGGGTCCCAAAGTTGGATTTTGGGGGGATTTTGGCCGATTTTGGGGGGATTTTGGCCGATTTTGGGGGGATTTTGGCCAATTTTGGGGGGATTTGGGGGATTTGTGGTCGCTCCCTCCCCTCACGCCGCCCCTCCCCCCTCCCCAGGCGCTCCAGTTACGTCATCACCGCGCGCCTGCGCTGGGGGGCGCCGTGAGTACCCAGAATGCACCGCGCGGGGGGGGGGCGGGAAATTTGGGGTTTTTTTGTATTTTTGTATTTTTTTTTAATTTTGAGGTGAATTTGGGGCTTTTTGAGGTTCGGGGAGGGAATTTTGGTGTTTCTGGGCGGTTTTGGGGTTTTTGGGGTGGAATTTTGGGGCTTTTTAGGGGAAATTTTGAAGATTTGGGGGGGAATTTTGAAGTTTTGGGGGAATTTGGGGGGAAATTTTTATTTTTTTTGGATGAATTTTGGGGTGGGTTTTGAGAGATTTTGTGGGTAAATTTTGGTTTTTTGGGGGAATTTTGGGGGTTTTGATGTGGAATTTCGATTTTTTGGGGGGGGGAAATTTGGGGGTTTTTGGGGTGGATTTGGGGAATTTTGACGTTCATGAGGGGAACTTTGATTTTTCGAGTGGAATTTTGGGGGAAATTCTCAGAATTTGGGAGAAAATTTTGGGTCTCGGGGAGGATTTGGGGGAAATTTGGGAGATTTCAGGGTGAACTTCGAGGTTTTTTGGGGTAAAATTTAATTTTTCAGGGTCGCATTTCAGAATTTTGGTTTAATTTGGGTATTTTTGGTAACATTTGGTTATTTTGGGGTAAATTTTTGGCTTTTTTTGCTCCCTCCAGACCCGACCGGGGCCTTTCCAGGAAGCACCTGCTGGAAGGTGAGGGGGGCGTGGCCTGAAGTGGGCGTGACCACATGAGATTGGGTGGAGCCTGGGTGGGTGTGACCAAACAGTGGGCGTGGCTTAACCCCACCCCAATGCTTTGCATGCCCATATATGGGCACATTTGTGGGCGTGGCTTAAACTTCACCACGCCCCTTAGCCGCTCACAAGGCTTTGTGGGCGTAGTTTACTCTTAGCCACGCCCATAAATAGGGACATAAGGGTTGTGGGCGTGGCCTAACGCTGACCACGCCCCCTCAGGTCTCCGGGCCTCCCTGCGCCGCCTCCAGCTCGATTACGTCGACGTAGTCTTCGCCGGGCCCCGCCCTGGCCCCGCCCACAATGAGGGTGAGGCCACGCCCCCTTCCTTCAGACCACGCCCCTGACTCGCAGGCCACACCCACAGCACCCAAACTGCGCCCCTTCTAAATTAGGCCACGCCTCTTTATTCCCAAGCCCCGCCCATCGTGTGGGTTAAGCCACACCCACAAACGGTGACATCATCCTAGCGCTACTACACCCGATTTGACCACGCCCCTCCATTTAAGCCACACCCACAAATGTGCCATCATCCTGGTCGCTCCCATTATTGGCCACGCCCCTTCCTGCCAGGCCACGCCCCCTTTTAAGGTCACACCTACACTGAAAGTCCCAATGTCCCCAAACAATTCCCCAAAAATGTCCCCAAAATGTCCCCAAATCCCCTCAGGCCACGCCTACATTTGGCTCCTCCCTTCCCTAACGCGGACCCCGCCCCTTTTTGGCCCCGCCCCCTTTTTGGCCCCGCCCCCTGACGTTTCCGCTCCCCCCCACCCAGGGCCGGACCCGACCCTGCGGCTGCTGCGCCTGGAAGGTACCAAGGGCAACGGTGGGGGGGGACGGGAGCCGGAAATTCACTCGAATCACCCCAAAATTGCCATAAATCACCCCAAAACTGCCCCAAATCACCACAAACTGCCATGAATCACCCCAAAACTGCCACAAATCGCCCCTAAATTGCCTGAAATGCGTCAAAAAAATTCCCCAAATCCCCTCCAGACACCCCCCCCCCAAAATCGTCCCAGATCCCCTCAAAATCCCCCCAAACCCACCCAAAAATCCTCCCCAGACCCCCCCAAACTCTCCCAATAACTCCCCCCAAAACGCCCCCAGAGCTCCCCAAGCCCCTCCCAAAATCCCCCTCAAACCCCCCCGATCCCCCCAGATCCCCAATATCCTCCCAAGCCCCCCAAAACTGCCCAAATTCTCCCCAGACCCCGCCTCCAGCCTCCCACAACCCCCCAATAAATGCCCCCAAAATCCCACAGACCCCCAAAACTGCCCAAAATCCCCCTCAAACCCCCCAATCCCCCACAAATCCCCCCCCAAAACCCCTCAAACACCCCCAGATCCCCCCCAGACTCCCCCAAAACCCCCTTAAATCCCCCCCCTCAAACCCCTCCAGCCACCTTAAATCCACCCAAAATCCCCCAAATTCCCCCCAGATTTCCCCCAGACCCTTCTAAATCCCCTCCCCCCCCCTCAAATCCCCCCGGACCCCCCAAATTCCCCAAATTTCCCCCAGAATTTCCCCAAAATCCCCCCCGGTCCCCCCCCTCCCCTCTCATTAACCCGCTCCTCCTTCCCCCCCCCCCCCCCCGTTCCAGAGTTGGTTCGCGCCATGAGTGACGTCATCGAGCAGGGCCTGGCGCTCTACTGGGGCACGGCCGGGGGCGCGCCCGGTGACGTCATGGTGGGCGGGGCTGCGAGGCGGCGGTGACGTCACGAGGGGCGGGGACACCGGGGGGCTATGGGGGCGTTGATGACGTCATGGCCGGAATTTTGGCGGGGGGATTTGGGCGCTTTTCGGGCGATTCGAGGGAATTTTGGGTGAATTTCAGGCGATTTTGGGCAATTCGAGGGGGTTTTGGGGGCATTTCAGGGGATTTTGGGGTGGTTTAGGGGAATTTTGGGTGAATTTCAGGTGGTCTCGGGCTGATTTAAAGGAGATTTGGGCGAATTTGGGCAATTTTGGGGGGGGGATTCAGGGGAATTAGGGGTAAATTTGTGCCGTTTTTGGGGATTTAGGGGAATTTGGGGAGAATTTGGGCAGTTTTGGGTAAATTCGAGAACTTTTGGAGGATTTTGGGGTGATTTTGGTGCATTTTGAGAAAATTCTGGGCAAAAATTGGGGCGATTATTTTGGGGGAACTTTGGGTGCATTTGGGGCGGTTTTGGGCTGATTCAGGAGAATTTTTGGGCGAATTTCAGGGAGTTTTGGGCAAGTTCAGGAGCCCTGGGGCTGTTTTGGGGTGGTTTTGCTGCGTTTTGGGTGAATTTGGTCAATTTTGGGCTGATTTGGGTGGGTTTGCCCAGGACGCCTTCGCGGTGGCGCGGCAGCTGAACCTGGCGGCCCCCGTCTGCCAGTGGGCGGAGCTTCCGCCGGAGCCACGCCTCTTCCGCCTCCTCGGTAGGGGCAGGGCCGCAAAAAAGGGGCGGGGCCACGATGAGGGGGAAACAACAAAGGGGGCGTGGCCACAAGGGATGGTGCTGGTGAAGGGGGCGTGGCCACAAAGAGGGGAGGCAAAGGGGGCGTGGCCAAAATAGGAGGGAAGATACCCAGGGGGTGTGGCCGCAAACGGGGTAGTAAAAGGGGGCGTGGTCACAGAAAAGGGGCGTGGCCACAAGGGGGAACAAAGGGGGGTCACAAAAAAGGGGTTGGGACAAAGGGGGCGTGGTCAAAGACAGGTGATGAATGAGGGGGCGGGGCCACAAAGGGCGTGGCCATAAAAGGGGCAATGGATCCATAAGGGGCGTGGTCAATGGCCGGGGGCGTGGCCATTGGGCAAAGGGGTTGGGCTATGTGGCAGGAAAGGGGCGTGGTTAAAGCAGGGGTGTGGCTAAAGCAGGGGTGTGGCTAAGGGCTGGGGGCGTGGCCTTTTGTGCCAATGGAGTGTGGCTAATTGTTGGGGGTGTGGCATTTAGATAAGGGGGCGTGTCTAATTGTTTGGGTCGTGGCCTTTGTAGAAAGGGGTGTGGCTAAGGGCTGGGGGCGTGGTCTTTTGAGAAATGGGGTGTAACTAAATGTTGGGGGCGTGGCCTTTGGTCAAGGGGCGTGACCATAGGATGGGGGCGCGGCCTTTTGGCTAATGGGCGTGGTTTAAATTTTGGGGCGTGGTTTTCCAAAGTAGGCGTGGCTAACGGGGGTCTGTGCAGTGTGGGCGTGGCCTCGAGGATGATTTGGGCGGGTCAGGGGCGGTCCCAGGTGACCCCGCCCCTCCCCCATCGATGTCCCCAAGGCCTCGGCGCCGTCACCTGGGCCCCGCTGGGCCCCGCCCCCACCCCCGACGAGGAGACCCCCGGGAACGGCGCGGCCGAGGTGGCGCAGGGTGACCCTGGATGTCCCCAAAATGCCCCCAAAATGTCCCAAACATGTCCCCAAAACGCCCTCAAAATGTCCCAAATGTGTCCCCAAAACGCCCTCAAAATGTCCCCAATGTGTCCCCAAAATGTCCCCAAACACGTCCCTAAAATGTCCCCAACATATCCTCAAAATGTTCCCAAAATGTCCCCAAAATGTGCCCAAAATGTCCCCAAACACGTCCCTAACATGTCCCCAAAATGTCCCGAAAATTCCCCAATGTGTCCCCAAAATGTCCCCCAAATGTCCCCATTAATGTCCCCTCCGTGTCCCCAACCCCCCAATGACCCCAATATCCCCTCACTGCCCCCGTTGTCCCCAAATTCCCCCCAATGTCCCCAAAATGTCCCCAAAATTTCCCCCAAATATCCCCAAGCCCCCCAAATGTCCCCAAAAGGTCCTTAATGTGTCCCCAATGTCCCCGTTGTCCCCAGTGTCTCCGTTGTCCCCAGTGTCCCCAGTGTCCCCAATCCCCCCAATGTCCCCATTGTCCCCAGTGTCCCCAATGTCCCCAATGTCCCCATTGTCCCCAATCCCCCCAATGTCCCCATTGTCCCCAATGTCCCCAGTGTCCCCAGTGTCCCCAGTGTCCCCTCTGTCCCCAGCCCCGCTCCCCGCTGGCTCTGGGGTCGCTGCAGCCGCTGGCGCAGAGGTTGGGCTGCTCCGAGAGACAGCTTGGCATCGGTGAGGGGACACTGGGGACACCATGGGGACACTGGGGGGACAAGGCTGGGGACATGGCTGGGGACACCGTGGGTCATTGCTGGGGACATTTGGGGCATTGGGGACAATGGGGACACTCAGGGGTTTGGGATATCGTTGGGGACATCAGGGAGACATTGGGGACATCGCTGGGTCATCATTGGGGACAGCGCTGGGGACATTGGGGACATCATTGGGGACATCATTGGGGACATCGTTGGATCATTACTGGGGACATTGGGGACATCATTGGGACATCATTGGGGACATTGTTGGGCCATTATTGGGGACATCGGGGACATTGAGGGGGACTGGGGACATCATTGGGACATCGTTGGATCGTTACTGGGGACATTGGGGACATCACTGGGGACATCGTTGGGCCATTATTGGGACATCATTTGGGACACCGCTGGGGACATCATTGGGGACATCATTGGGGACATCGTTGGATCGTTACTGGGGACATTGGGGACATCACTGGGACATCATTGGGGACATCGTTGGGCCATTATTGGGGACATCGGGGACATTGAGGGGGACTGGGGACACCATTGGGTCATCACTGGGGCATTACTGGGGACATTTGGGGGATTGGGGACATCGTTGGGGACATGGGGACATTGCTGGGTCATTACTGGGGACATTATTGGGGACATCACTGGGTATTGGGGACGTCATTGGGGACATCATCAGGGACATGGGGACATTGCTGGGTCATTACTGGGGACGACACTGGGGACATCGCCGGGCACATTCGGGGGATTGGGGACAGTGCTGGGGACGTCACTGGGTCATTATTGGGGACATTGTTGAGGACATCATTGGGGACATCACTGGGGGCATGGGAAGAGGGGGGCAATGGGCGGATTGGGGGTGGGTGACACAGAGGTGACACTGACAGGGTGGGTGACACTGGGGTGACACAGAGGTGACACAGGCGTGTCATTGTCCCTGTCCCTGTCCCCAGCGTGGTCCCTGCGCCTCGAGGGGGTTGGGGTGACACAGGGGTGACACTGACGGGGTGGGTGACACTGGGGTGACCCTGGGGTGATATTGACAGGGTGGGTGACCCTGGGGTGGCACTGGGGTGACACTGGGTGACAAAGGGTGTCATTGTCATTGTCCCTGTCCCCGTCCCCAGCGTGGTCCCTGCGCCTCGAGGGCGTCTCCTCGGTGCTGTTGGGGTGGCACTGACAGGCTGGGTGACACTGGGGTGACACTGAGGTGGCACAGGGTGACACAGGGGATGGCACTGATGGTGTGGGTGACACTGTCATTGTCACTGTCATTGTCCCTGTCCCCAGCGTGGTCCCTGCGCCTCGAGGGCGTCTCTTGGTGCTGCTGGGGTGACACTGATGGTGTGGGTGACACTGGGGTGACACTGACAGGGTGGGTGGCACTCAGGTGGCACTGGGGTGACACAGGGTGACACAGGGTGTCATTGTCATTGTCCCTGTCCCTGTCCCCAGCGTGGTCCCTGCGCCTCGAGGGGGTTGGGGTGACACAGGGGTGACACTGGGGTGACACAGGGGTGACACAGGGGATGGCACTGACAGAGTGGGTGACACTGATGATGTCATTGTCACTGTCATTGTCCCCAGCGTGGTCCCTGCGCCTCGAGGGCGTTGGGGGTGACATTGACAGGGTGGGTGACACTGATGGGGTAGGTGACCCTGGGGTGACACTGGGGTGACATTGACGGGGTGGGTGACAATGAGGTGGCACTGGGTGACACTGTCATTGTCACTGTCATTGTCCCCGTCCCCAGCGTGGTCCCTGCGCCTCGAGGGCGTCTCCTCGGTGCTGCTGGGGGCCGAGACCCCGCGGGGGCTGCGGGAGCTGATCCAGGCCCTGCAGGTGAGGGAAGGGGGAATTGGGGGGAAATTGGGAAAATTGGGGATTTGGGGAAAAATTTGGGGGATCTGGGGGGAAATTTGGGGAAATTGGGGGGAATTTGGGGGATTTGGAGGAGATTTGGGGGGAAATTGGGGGAATTTGAGGGAAAATTTGGGAAATTTGGGGGAGAATTTGGGGGGATTCGGGGGAAAAATTGGGGGGAATCCTGGGTGGAAATTTGGAGGAAACTGGGGGAAATTTTGGGGAAAATTTGGGGGGAAATTGAGGGAATTTGGGGGGAATTTGGGGAGATTCAGGGTAAACTGGGGGGGGGGGCTGGGAGGAAATTTGGAGGGAAACTGGGGGGGGATTAGGGAAATTTTGGGGGGAAATTGGGGGGATTTGGGCAAAAATTGGGGGAAAATTAGAGGGAATTTGGGGGAAAATTGGGGCAGAAATTGATGGAATTTGGGTGGATTTGGGGAAAATTGGAGGGATCTGAGGGGAAATCGGATTTTTTTTTTCTCAGGTTTTGGGTAATTTTTGTAGATTTTGAGGAGTTTTATTCAGATTTTGGGCAATTTTCGCAGATTTGGGGGTTTTTACTCAGATTTTGGGTAAATTTCCTCAGGTTGCAGGTAAATCCCCGTGGGTACCGCGTTCCCCACGCGGATTTTGAGTGGATTTCCGCCGATTTTTCCCAATTTTTCCCCATTTTCCCCCCGCCAGGTCCTGCCCCGCCTCGGCCCTGCCGCCCTGCGCGAGCTCGAGCCCCTGCTGGGGGGCGGGGCCTCGCCATGACCCCGCCCCCTCCGCCGCCTCCCATTGGCTGCTCCCGCATGGCCCCGCCCCCCCGCCCCGCGTGCGCGCCTTGGCCCCGCCCAATTAGGGCGGAGTCTCTGACAGCAATAACCCCGCCCCCCCAAGGGGCGGGGCCAAATCAAAGCACAAACCCCGCTCCCCCGCCCTCATAACCTCGACCAATCGCAGCGCTTCCAGCGGGGGGTGTGGCTTGATAGGCCACGCCCCCTCCCGCCCCTCCCCCGCTGTGGGGGGGAGGGGAATAAAGTGGCTTTTCCCACGTGGGGGAGGGGCCTGGACTCGTTTTTGGGGGTTCCAAGCGCTCCCAGTTTGTCCCAGTTTGCACCAGTTCCATCCCAGTCCATCCCAGTCCCCCCCAGTTTGTCCAAATTTGCACCAGTTCCATCCCAGTCCCTCCCAGTTCCATCCCAGTGCTCGCCTCCCACCAAAAAGGGGCGCGGCCAGAGCTGTCAATCAAAGTCTTTCATTGCCCCGCCCCTGGGGGTGGTTGGGAGAGTCCATGGGGTCAATGGCTGGACATGGGGGGGGGGGGGGGTCAAGGAAGGTCCTGGGGGTTCCATGGGGGGTCCGTGAAGATCCTGAGGGTCCCGGGGCGCTCCCAGTTTCTCCCAGGTGCCCCCAGTTGCCCCCGGTTGCCCCCAGTTGCTCCCAGTTACTCCCAGTTGCCCCCAGTTGCTCCCAGTTGCCCCCAGTTCCCCCGGGTGCCCCCGCTCAGCTGCAGCAGTAGAGCTCGACGTCGTTCAGGCCGGTGTCGTCGCCGCCGCGCTGGGGGCGCTCCACGCGGGTGCGGAGGCCGCAGACGCCGGCCCCGGGCGGGCAGGGCAGGCTCCAGTTGCCCCAGGTGCCCTGGGGGCCGCCGCGGCCCTCGAGCAGGGAGCCCCCCGAGCAGATGGCGGCCATGGCGTTGGCGGCCGTGTCGTCCCAGAGCCCGCGCGGCGCCTCCACGCGCAGCCGGAAGGAGACCAGGCGCTGCCCGGGGGGACACGACTCCGGCCGGCTCCAGGCGCCGCGGCTGCGGGGACAGAGCGGGGCCTGGTTGGGTTGTGTTGGCCATGGTTGGATCATGTTGGCCATGGTTGGGTGGTCTTGGGCTCTATTGGCCATGGTTGTGTTGTGTTGGGTTGTGTTGGCCGTGGTTGGATCATGTTGGCCATGGTTGGGTTGTGTTGGGTTGTGTTGGCCATAGTTGGGTTGCGTTGGCCGTGGTTGGGTTGTGTTGGGTTGTGTTGGCCGTACTTGGGTTGTGTTGGCCGTGGTTGGGTCACAGTGGCCATGGCTGAGTCATGCTGGTCATAGTTGGGTTCTGGTGGCCATGATTGGGTCTTGGTGGCCATGGTTGGGTTGTGTTGGGTTGTGGTGGCCATGGTTGGATTGTGGTGGCTGTGGTTGGGTGGTGTTGGGCTCTATTGGCCATGGTTGGGTTGTGTTGGCCATGGTTGGGTTGCGGTGGCCGTGGTTGGGTTGAGTTGGCTGTGGTTGGATCATGTAGGCCATGGTTGGGCTGTGTTGGGCTCTACTGGCCATGGTTGGGTTGTGTTGGCTGTGGTTGGGTTGTGTTGGGCTCTACTGGCCATGGTTGGGTTGTGATGGTCGTGGTGGGGTCATGGTGGTCGTGGTTTGGTCTTGGTAGCCATGGTTGGATGGTTGGGTCACGGTGGTTGTGGTTGGGTTGTATTGGCCATGTGTTGGCCATGGTTGGGTCATGGTGGCCATGGTTTGGTCCTGGTGGTCGTGGTTGGGTTGTGGTGGTCGTGGTTGGGTCATGGTGGTCGTGGTCGGGTTTTGGTGGCCACAGTTCGGTCACAGTGGCCATGGTCAGGTTTTGGTGGTCACAGAGTTATTTTGATGGCCATGGTTGGGTCACAGTGACCATGGCTGGGTTTTGGTGACCATGGCTGGGTTTTGGTGGCCATGGTCGGGTTTTGGTGACCATGGCTGGGTTCTGGTGGCCATGGTGGGGTTTTGGTGACCATGGCCAAGTTATGGTGGCCATGGATGAGTTATGGTGACCATGGTTGGGTTTTGGTGACCATGGTTGGGTTACAGTGACCATGGCTGGGTTTTGGTGACCATGGCCGGGTTTTGGTGGCCATAGATGAGTTATGGTGACCATGGTCGGGTTTTGGTGACCATGGCCGGGTTCTGGTGACCATGGCTGGGTTCTGGTGGCCATGGCTGGGTTTTGGTGACCATGGTTGGGTTACAGTGACCATGGCTGGGTTTTGGTGACCATGGCTGGGTTCTGGTGCCCACCCCCGGCCGTCCCCACCCCTCTGTCCCCTGTGGTCACTCACGGCCCCTCGCTGGACGTGACCTCTCCTGCCTTGTCACAGAGCAGCCGGACCCCGTTCAGCCCCGTGTCGTCCCCGAAAAATCCCTTGTGGGGCTCCACCTGCGCCGCCCCAAAAGTGTCACCTCCCGTGTCCCCAATTCTGTCACCTCCCGTGTCCCCAATTCCTGTCACCCTCCATGGGTCACCCGAAATTGTCACCTCCCGTGTCCCCAGATTCCTGTCACCCCCCGTGTCCCCAGTTCCTGTCCCTTCCCATGTCCCCTAAGTCCCCTCGTCACCCCCCCAAATCCTCCTGTCCCCACCATCTTGTCCCCTGTGTCCCCAGTGTCCCCTCCGTGTCCCCCATTTGTCCCCTTCATGTCCCTGATGTCCCCTCAGACCCCCTTGTCACCCACGTCCCCCCCATTGTCCCCCCCCATTGTCCCCATTTTGTCCCCTCCCATGTCCCCCCATTGTCCTCACCTTGTCCCTCTCTTGTCCCCTCCCTTTGTCCCCTCCATGTCCCTTCCTTGTCCCCCCATTTCCCCCATCTGTCCCCCGTTTGTCCCTTCCTTGTCCCCCCATTGTCCCCCCATTGTCCCCTCTCTGTCCCCCCTTGTCCCCCCCATTGTCCCCTCCCATGTCCCCCCATTGTCCTCTCCTTGTCCCCCCCATTGTCCCCTCCTTGTCTCCTCAATGTCCTCCTTTGTCCCCCATTGTCCCCTCCCATGTCCCCCCATTGTCCCCTCCTTGTCCCCTCAATGTCACCCCCTTGTCCCCCTCAATCTTCTCCATTTTACCCCTTCATGTCCCCCCCATTGTCCCCCCCATGTCCCCTCTTTTTCCCCCCATTGTCCCTCCTTGTCCCCCCCATTGTCCCCTCCCTGTCCCCCTCAATGCCCTTCTTTTGTCCCCCCGTGTCCCCCCATTGTCCCCCCGTGTCCCCTCATTGTCCCCCTCTTGTCTCCCATTCCTCGTCCCCCCGTGTCCCCTCCTTTGTCCTGTCCCCATGTCCCCAACTTGTCCCTCCCTTTGTCCCGCCATGTCCCCCCCTATGTCCCCTCCTTGTCCCCGCAGTGTCCTCCATTTGTCCCCACCCTTGTCCCCCCCTTGTCCCCCCCTTTTGTCCCCCCTGAATTCCCCTCTGTGTCCCCCCATGTCCCCAACCTGACCCTCCCTTTGTCCCCTCACTGTCCCCTCCTTGTCCCCTCAATGTTCTCCATCTGTCCCCCTTTGTCCCCTCTTGTGTCCCCCCCTTTGTCCCGTCCATGTCCCCCTATTTGTGCCCTATGAGGCCCCGATGTCCCCTCAGCCCCCCCTTGTCCCCCCCATGTCCCCAACTTCGTCCCGTCCCCATCCCCCCCATGTCCCCAACTTGTCCCTCCCCATGTCCCCCCTGTCCCCTCCTTGTCCCCTCCTTGTCCCCCTCGCTGTTCTCCATTTGTTCCCCCCTGTCCCCAACTTGTCCCTCCCTTTGTCCCCACCCTGTCCCCCCCATGTCCCCCCTGAATTCCCCCCATGTCCCCCCCATGTCCTCCCCTTTTAGCCCCACGATCCCCCAACGTCCCCAACGTCCCCAGTGTCCCCCCGATGTCCCCGATGTCCCCAATCCCCTCAATGTCCCCCATGCCCTCAGTGCCCCCCCATGTCCAGTGTCCCCTCCTGTCCCCAGTGTCCCTGCTGTCCCCAATCCCGACAGTGTCCCCATTGTCCCCAACGTCCCCCGTGTCCCCCCCAGTGTCCCCAATCCCCCCAATGTCTCCCCAATGTCCCAAACCCCCTGAACCGCCCCAAATGTCCCCAACCCCCCCAATGTCCCCAGTGTCCCCAATGTCCCCACCATGAGCTGGAAGCCGCTGGCGTAGGCTCTCCCGGGGCAGAACTCGGCGTCCCCCAATGTCCCCAATGTCCCAAACCCCCTGAACCCCCCCCAGTGTCCCCATTGTCCCCAATGTCCCCAGTGTCCCCATTGTCCCCAATGCCCCCCAATGTCCCCAATGTCCCAAACCCCCTGAACCCCCCAGTGTCCCCCCAATGTCCCCAATCCCCCAAAGTCCCCAATCCCCCCAATGTCCCCAATGTCCCCCAATGTCCCAAACCCCCTGAACCCCCCCAGTGTCCCCAGTGTCACAAACCCCCTGAACCCCCCCAATGTCCCCAATCCCCCCAATGTCCCCAACTCCCTGAACACCCCTCAGTGTCCCCAATGTCCCCAAATGTCCCCACCATGAGCTGGAAGCCGCTGGCATAGGCTCTCCCAGGGCAGAACTCAGCGTCCCCCCAATGTCCCCAATGTCCCCCAATGTCCCCAATGTTCCAAACCCCCTGAACCCCCCCAAATGTCACAAACCCCCTGAACCCCCCCAATGTCCCCAATCCCCCCAATGTCCCCTCAATGTCCCCCAATGTCCCCCAATGTTCCAAACCCCCTGAACCCCCCCCAATGTCCCCAACTCCCTGAACCCCCCCATTGTCCCCAAGTGTCCCCAAGTGTCCCCAATGTCCCCACCTTGAGCTGGAAGCCACTGGCGTAGGCTCTCCCGGGGCAGAACTCGGGCTCCCCCCATTGTCCCCACTGTCCCCCGTTTGTCACCGCCAGCGTGGCCGTGGGGGCGTCCCTGTCCCAGCCCCGCGCCGGGGGGGCCACCAGGGCCACCAAGGCCACCAGGGCCAGCAGGGCCACGCGGGGGCGCGGCGGGGACGGAGCCATGGCTGAGCCCCCCCCGGTGTCACCGCGGGGTTTATAACGGGGCTGGGGACAGTGACCGCGGGGGTGGCACTGGGAGGGACTGGGAGGGACTGGGAGGGGATTGGGGGGAACTGGGAGGGACTGGGAGGGACTGGGAGGGGATTGGGGGGAACTGGGGGGGACTGGGATCAAACTGGGGGGGACTGGGAGGGGATTGGGGGGAACTGGGATCAAACTGGGGGGGACTGGGGGGAACTGGGAGGGGATTGGGGGGAACTGGGAGGGACTGGGATCAAACTGGGGGGGACTGGGAGGGATTGGGGGGAACTGGGAGGGGACTGGGGGGAATTGGGAGGGACTGGGATCAAACTAGGGGGGACTGGGAGGGGATTGGGGGGAACTGGGAGGGACTGGGAGGGACTGGGAAGGAAATGGGGGACACTGGGAGGGGGATTGGGAGGGATTGGGAGGGAACTGGGATCAAAGTGGGGGAAACTGGGATCAAACTGGGGGGGACTGGGGGGAACTGGGAGGGGACTGGGGGGAATTGGGGGGACCTGGGAGGGACTGGGAGGAACTGGGAGAGACGGGGGGGACTGGAGGCGGATTTGGGGGTTACTGGTTTATACTGGGGGGGCATTGGGAGGAGATTGGGGGGCACTGGGAGGGACTGGGAAAGGACTGGGAAGGAAATGGGGGACACTGGGAAGGACTGGGGGGGAACTGGGAGGGACTGGGGGGAACTGGAGGGGGATTGGGAGTTACTGGTTTATACTGGGGGGGCACTGGGAGGGACTGGGGGGGGCACTGGGAGGGACTGGGAAGGAAATGGGGGACACTGGGAGGGGATTGGGGGGAACTGGGAGGGAATTGGGGGAAACTGGGAGGGACTGGGAGGGGATTGGGGGTTACTGGTTTATACTGGGGAGAACTGGGGGGACACTGGGATTAACTGGGAGGGACTGGGAAGGAGAAAAAAGGAGATTTGAGGGTACTGGTTTGTACTGGGAGGGACTGGGGGACACTGGAAGGGACTGGTCTGTACTGGTTTGTTCTGGTCTGTACTGGTTTGTTCTGGTCTGTACTGGTCCGTATTGGGAGCACTGGTCCATACTGGTCCGTACTGGTCTATACTGGTCCATACTGGTCTGTACTGGTCCGTACTGGTCCATACTCGTCCGTACTGGTCCATACCGGTCCATACTGGTCTGTACTGGTCTGTAATGGTCCATACTGGTCTGTACTGGTCTGTACTGGTCCGTACTGGTCTGTACTGGTCCATACTGGTCTGTACTGGTCTGTACTGGTCCGTACTGGTCCATACTGGTCTGTACTGGTCTATACTGGTCCATACTGGTCCATACTGGTCCATACTGGTCCGTACTGGTCCATACTGGTCCGTACTGGTCGCGGTGTCCCAGCGCGGGGGTAACGACCCCGGGGACATTGGGGGGGAGGTGGCCCTGTCCCTGTCACCCCAATGACGTCACCGCCACCGCCCCCGGGGGTGTGGCCTTGCCGCCCCGATGACGTCACTGCCACCGCCCCCCCCTCCCATTGGCTGCTCCTCCCCCCAGGCCCCTCTGGTGACATTTTGGGGACGAACTGGGATGAACTGGGAGGAACTGGGAGGAACTGGGAGTTTATTGAGCTCCACACAGCCCCGGGGGACACCGCGGGGTCCAGGGGGACACTTGGGGACACCTTGGGGACACCCAGACGCCCCCTGTCCTCCCCAGAGGGACCCAGGGACACTTTGGGGACAATCTGGGGACACTTTGGGGACCCTTTGAGGACAATCTGGGGACACTTTGGGGACACCCAGACCGTCCCTGTCCTCCCCAGAGGGACCCAGGGACACCTTGGGGACATTTTGGGGACACTTTGGGGACAGTTTGTCCCCATGGAGGGACCCAGGGACACTTTGGGGACATTGGGGACCCTCTGGTGACCCTTGGGGACACCTTGGTGACCCTGGGACCCCTTTGGTGACCCTTGGGTGCCCCTTGGGGAGGGACAATTTGGGGACACTTGGGTGACATTGGGACCCCTCTGGTGACCCTTGGGGGCCCCTTGGGGACATTTTGGTGACCCTGGGACCCCTTTGATGACCCTGGGGACCCCTGAGGACACTTTGGGGACCCTTTGGTGACACTGGGACCCCTTTGATGACCCTTAGGGACACTGGGGACTCTTTGGTGACCCTTTGATGACCCTTGGTGCCCTTGGGGACACTTTGGTGACACTCTGGGGCCCCTCGGTGCCCCTCAGTGTCCGTCACTGCCCCGCTGGTGGCTCCTGCGTCCCCGTCACCGCCCCGGCTGTCCCGTTGGCCTTGAAGGTGACAGCGGCGGCGGTGACGGCGGCGGCGGCGCCTTGGGGACTGTCCCCAGCCTCGCCCTTGGGGGTGGCCGCGGTGGCAGAGGCCACCGGGGAGCCGCCGGTGGCACTTGGGGACAGCTGCGGGGCGGCGGCGGCGGCGGGCGGCGGGGTGGCGCCGGTGGCAGCGGTGGCAGCGGTGGCGCCGCCCTTGGTGTCCCCGCCCGAGGCGGGCGGCAGGGACACCACGATGTATTTCTGCACCGTGCCGGGGACGCCGGCGGCGCTGCTGGTGGCGCTGCTGGTGGCGCTGCTGGGCACGGCGGGGGACACCAGCTTGACCAGCGGCTGCACGCTGGGGACGGTGGTGGTGACCGGAGAGGTGGCCGTGGGCGCGGGGGACGTGCTCAGCGTGATCACCTGGGCAGGGGGGACACGGCGGGGACATGGCCGAAGTGTCACCGATGCCCTCGGTGTCCCCTCGGTGTCCCCAATCCCCCAAATGTCCCCAATGCCCTCGGTGTCCCCTCGGTGTCCCCAGTGTCCCCCCCAACGTCCCCAACTCCCTAAATCCCCCCAATGTCCCCAAATGTCCCCAAACGTCACCTCGGTGTCACCTCGCAGCCACACAATGTCCCCCTGCGTTGTCACCAATGTCCCCCCACTGTCCCCAACCCCGCCAATGTCCCCACAGTGTCCCCACTGTCCCCTCAGTGTCCCCAAATGTCCCCAATGTCCCCAATGTCCCCAGTGTGTCCCCATTGTCCCCACTGTCCTCGCTGTCCCCCCAATCCCCCCATTGTCCCCACTGTCCCCCCAATGTCCCCAATGCCCCCCAATGTCCCCAACCCCCATAATGTCCCCATTGTCCCCACTGACCCCATTGTCCCCATTCCCCCCATTGTCCCTGCTGTCCCCAATGTCCCCCCGCTGTCCCCAATGTCCCCCCGCTGTCCCCATTGTCCCCAGTGTCCCCATTCCCCCCATTGTCCCCGCTGTCCCCAGTGTCCCCATTCCCCCCATTGTCCCCATTGTCCCCAATGTCCCCCCATTGTCCCCGCTGTCCCCGCACCTGCTGGCTGGCGCTGCTGGCCGAGGAGGACATGACGATGAACTTGGGTGGGGGCGGCGATGGCTGCGTGGGGGTGCCGGGGCGGCCGGGGGCCAGCGTGGGGACAGGCACGGGCACAGGGACGGGCAGGGCGATGGCGCTGGGGACCTTGATGATGCTGGGGGGGCGCGGGGGGGCCCCCGGGGCCTGCGGGGCCTGGGACAGCGTCAGCGTCGGGCGCGGCTGTGGGGACAAGGGACAGCGTTAGGGACACTGGGGACACAGGGACACAGTAAGGGACAGTGGGGACACTGGGGACATTGGGGACATGGGGGACACAGGGACAGCGTCAGCGTCGGGCGCGGCTGTGGGGACAAGGGACACGGTTAGGGACACTGGGGACACTGGGGACATTGGGGACATGGGGGACACAGGGACAGCGTCAGCGTCGGGCGCGGCTGTGGGGACAAGGGACAGCGTTAGGGACACTGGGGACACTGGGGACATTGGGGACATGGGGGACACAGGGACAGCGTCAGCGTCGGGCGCGGCTGTGGGGACAAGGGACACAGTTAGGGACATTGGGGACAAGGGACAGCGTTGGGGACACTGGGGACACTGGGGACATGGGGGACAAGGGACACGGTTAGGGACATTGGGGGATTGGGGACACAGGGACAGCGTCAGCGTCGGGCGCGGCTGTGGGGACAAGGGACAGCGTTAGGGACACTGGGGACACTGGGGACATTGGGGACATGGGGGACACAGGGACAGCGTCAGCGTCGGGCGCGGCTGTGGGGACAAGGGACACAGTTAGGGACATTGGGGACAAGGGACAGCGTTGGGGACACTGGGGACACTGGGGACATGGGGGACAAGGGACACGGTTAGGGACATTGGGGGATTGGGGACACAGGGACAGCGTCAGCGTCGGGCGCGGCTGTGGGGACAAGGGACAGCGTTAGGGACACTGGGGACACTGGGGACATTGGGGACATGGGGGACACAGGGACAGCGTCAGCGTCGGGCGCGGCTGTGGGGACAAGGGACAGCGTTAGGGACACTGGGGACATTGGGGACATTGGGGATATTGGGGACACAGGGACAGCGTCAGCGTCAAGTGCGGCTGTAGGGACAAGGGACACGGTTAGGGACATTGGGGACAGTGGGACACAGTAAGGGACAGTGGGGACACTGGGACACAGTTAGGGACACTGGGGACATTGGGGACAGTGGGACAGTGTTAGGGACACTGGGGACACTGGGGACATTGGGGACACAGGGACAGCGTCAGCATCGGGCGCGGCTGTGGGGACAAGGGACAGCGTTAGGGACATTGGGGGGATTGGGGATAAGGGACAGCATTGGGGGACATTGGGGGGATTGGGGATAAGGGACAGCATTGGGGACAGTGGGGACAGTGGGGACAAGGGACAGCGTCAGCATCGGGCATGGCTGTGGGGACAAGGGACAGCGTTAGGGACACTGGGGACATTGGGGACACTGGGGACACAGGGACAGCGTCAGCGTCGGGCGCAGCTGTGGGGACAAGGGACAGTGTTAGGGGACATTGGGGACACAGGGACAGCATTGGGGGACATTTGGGACATTGGGGGATTGGGGAAACAGCATCAGGCGTGGCTGTGGGGACAAGGGACACAGGGACACTGGGGACATTGTGGGGACTGGGGACATTGGAGGGATTGGGGAGATTGGGGACAAGGGACGGCATTAGGGGGGACACTGGAGACACGTCCCCAATGTCCCCATTGTCACCTGTGTGATGGTCAGCGTGGTCCTGGTCACCTGCTGGGCCTGCAGGGCCACCTGTGCCAACCCTGTCCCCATTGTCCCCAGTCCCCCCCATTCAGTTCAATCCTCCCGACGTCCTCATTGTCCCCAATGTCCCCATGCAGTTCAATCCCCTCAATCCCCCCACTGTCCCCAATGTCCCCAGATGTCACCTGGGTGATGGTCAGCGGGGTCCTGGTCACCTGCTGGGCCTGCAGGGCTGCCTGTGCCCCCCTTGTGTCCCCATTGTCCCCAATCCCCCCAGTGTCCCCAATCCCCCCAGTGTCCCCAATCCCCCCGATGTCCCCAATGTCCCCAGATGTCACCTGGGTGATGGTCAGCGTGGTCCTGTTGACCTGCTGGGCCTGCAGGGCCGCCTGGGCCCTGGCCTTGACCACGTGTGAGCAGAGGAGCCCCCCCAGGTACCCGAAGTCACCGCGGTAGCACTCGGGGCTGTCGGGGGGGGGCCGCGCCTTGGCCAGCACGGGGGCGCAGTGCTTCTGTGGGGACACAAAGGGACAATGGGGACATTGGGGACACCACAGTGACACCAGAGTGACACCATCGGCATGGCCAGCACGGGGGCGCAGTGCTTCTGTGGGGACAATGGGGACATCATTGGGGACATTGGGGACACCAGAGTGACACCATCGGCATGGCCAGCACGGGGGCGCAGTGCTTCTGTGGGGACAATGGGGACATCATTGGGGACATTGGGGACACCAGAGTGACACCATCGGCATGGCCAGCACGGGGGCGCAGTGCTTCTGTGGGGACAATGGGGACATCACTGGGGACATTGGGGACACCAGAGTGACATTGGGGACACCATCGGCATGGCCAGCACGGGGGCGCAGTGCTTCTGTGGGGACAATGGGGACATCATTGGGGACATTGGGGACACCAGAGTGACACCATCAGCATGGCCAGCACGGGGGCGCAGCGCTTCTGTGGGGACAATGGGGACATCATTGGGGACACCAGAGTGACACCATCGGCATGGCCAGCACGGGGGCGCAGTGCTTCTGTGGGGACAATGGGGACATCATTGGGGACATTGGGGACACCAGAGTGACACCAGAGTGACACCATCGGCATGGCCAGCACGGGGGCGCAGTGCTTCTGTGGGGACACAAAGGGACAATGGGGACATTGGGGACACCAGAGTGACACCATCGGCATGGCCAGCACGGGGGCGCAGTGCTTCTGTGGGGACAATGGGGACATCATTGGGGACATCAGAGTGACACCAGAGTGACACCAGAGTGACACCATCGGCATGGCCAGCACGGGGGCACAGTGCTTCTGTGGGGACACAAAGGGACAATGGGGACATTGGGGACACCAGAGTGACACCATCAGCATGGCCAGCACGGGGGCGCAGTGCTTCTGTGGGGACAATGGGGACATCATTGGGGACATCAGAGTGACACCATCAGCATGGCCAGCACGGGGACACAAAGGGACATTGGGGACATCCTTGGCCAACATGGGGCGCAGTGCTTCTGTGGGGACAATGGGGACAGCATTGGGGACAGCATTGGGGACATCGGGGACACCAGAGTGACACCATCGGCATGGCCAGCACGGGGGCGCAGCGCTTCTGTGGGGACAGCACTGGGGACATTGGGGACACACTTTGTCCCTATGTGTCCCCAATGTCCCCAGTCCCCCAATCTTCCCAGTGTCCCCAATGTCCCCCCCAATCCTTCCAATCCCCACAATGTCCCCAAGGTGTCCCCAATGCCCTCAGTGTCCCCAGGGTGTCCCCAAGGTGTCCCCAATGTCCCCAGTGTCCCCTGAGCTCACCAGCAGCAGGCTCTGCACGTGGTCGGCCCCGATGCGGTCGATGGTGCTGACCCCGTGTCCCCAAGGTGTCCCCGGTGTCCCCAAGGTGTCCCCGGTGTCCCCAGTGTCCCCAATGTCCCCAGGGTGTCCCCTCAGCTCACCAGCAGCAGGCTCTGCACGTGGTCGGCCCTGATGCGGTCGATGGTGCTGACCCCATGTCCCCAGTGTCCCCAGGGTGTCCCCAAGGTGTCCCCAATGTCCCCAAGGTGTCCCCAAGGTGTCCCCAAGGTGTCCCCAGTGTCCCCTGAGCTCACCAGCAGCAGGCTCTGCACGTGGTCGGCCCCGATGCGGTCGATGGTGCTGACCCCGTGTCCCCAATGTCCCCAATGTCCCCAAGGTGTCCCCAAGGTGTCCCCAAGGTGTCCCCAGTGTCCCCTGAGCTCACCAGCAGCAGGCTCTGCACGTGGTCGGCCCCGATGCGGTCGATGGTGCTCACCACCGGCCCTTCCAGAATGTTCCGCACGCGCTCGCCCTCGGCCGGCAGCCGCGGCAGGATCAGGGTCTTGATCACCTGGGGACAGCCAGGGGACACTGGGGGGGTCGGGGACATTGGGGACATTTGGGGTTTTGGGGGGGATTGGGGACATTTGGGGGGATTGGGGGGACATTGAGGACATTTGGGGTTTTGGGGGGGATTGGGGACATCTGGGGACATTAGGGACATTTGGGGTTTTGGGGGGGATTGGGGACATTGGGGACAGTGGGGATATTGGGGACATTTGGGGGGATTGGGGGGACATTGGGGGACTGGGGACATTGTGGGGACAGTGAGGACATTGGTGCCATTGGGGACATTGTGGGGACATTTGGGGGGATTGGGAGGATTGGGGACACCGTGGGGACAGTGGGGAACACTGGAGGACACTGGGGACACCAGGGACATTTGGGGGGATCGGGGGGACAGTGGGGACATTGTGGGGACATTGGGGAAAATATGGGACTGGGGACATTGTGGGGACATTGTGGGGACAGTGGGGACATTTGGGGGACATTGGGGGACATTGTGGGGACACCAGGGACATTTGGGGTTTTGGGGGCATTGGGGACACTGGAGGGACATTGGGGGGGATGGGGACACCAGGGACATTATTGGGGACATTGGGGGCATTGGAGGCTTTGGGGGGACTGGGGACATTTGGGGACATTTGGGGACATTTGGGGACATTGGCGGGATTGGGGACGTTTGGGGACATTGGGGCCAGTGGGGGCAGAGCACAGGTGTCCCCAGGTGTCCCCAGGTGTCCCCAGGTGTCACTCACGTCGTGGCCCAGCTCGGCCAGCCCCGCGATGGAGCCGTAGCGCGTGGTCCAGGGCGTTTTGTCATCGACCCAGCTCTGCGGGGACACAGAGGCCACCCCGAACGCTCACCCCGAATCCTGAGCCCAAACCCCAAAGCCTGACCCCGAATCCTGAGCCCAAATCCTGAGCCCAAACCCCAAACCCTGACCCCAAACGCTGACCCCAAAGCCTGAGCCCAAATCCTGAGCAAAGACCCCAAAGCCTCACCCCAAATCCTGACCCCAAATCCTGACCCCAAATCCCTGAGCCCAAATCCTGACTCCATAGGCTGAGCCCAAATCCTGACCCCAAATCTGAACCCCAAATCCCAAATCCGAACCCCAAATCCCTGATCTTGAACCCCAAACCTTCACCCCAAATCCCTGAACCCAAACCCCAAATCCCAAATCCCTGAGCACAGACCCCAAATCCTCACCCCAAATCCCAAACCCTGACCCCACACCCCAAATCCCCGTTTCTGACCCCATAAACCCCATAAACCCCATTTCTGACCCCAAATCTCCATCCCTGACCCCACAATTCCCATTTGTGACCCCACAATTCCCATTTGTGACCCCAAACCCCACCTTGGTGAAGGTTTTGGTGATGCGGGACTGGATGTTGTTGGTGCTGGTGCTGAAGCTCTTGCACACCTGGGCCACCCCACATCCCACACCCCAAATCCCCATTTCTGACCCCAAATCTCCATCCCTGACCCCATAAACCCCACAATTCCCATTTGTGACCCCAAACCCCACCTTGGTGAAGGTTTTGGTGATGCGGGACTGGATGTTGGTGGTGGTGGTGCTGAAGCTCTTGCACACCTGGGCCCATCCTGACCCCACACCCCAAATCCCCGTTTCTGACTCCATAAATCCCATAAATCCCATCCCTGACCCCATAAACCCCATAAATCCCATTTCTGACCCCATATTTCCCATTTCTGACCCCACATTTCCCATTTCTGACCCCACAATTCCCATTTGTGACCCCAAACCCCACCTTGGTGAAGGTTTTGGTGATGCGGGGCTGGATGTTGGTGGTGGTGCTGGTGCTGAAGCTCTCGCACACCTGGGCCCATCCTGACCCCAAATCCCCATTTCTGACCCCAAATCCCCGTCCCTGACCCCACAAACCCCATGAATCCCCCAGTCCCACCTTGGTGAAGGTTTTGGTGATGCGGGACTGGATGTTGGTGGTGGTGGTGCTGAAGTTCTCGCACACCTGGGCCACCCCACATCTCACACCCCAAATCCCCATTTCTGACCCCAAATCCCCGCCCCTGACCCCATAAACCCCACAATTCCCATTTGTGACCCCAAACCCCACCTTGGTGAAGGTTTTGGTGATGCGGGACTGGATGTTGTTGGTGGTGGTGCTGAAGTTCTTGCACACCTGGGCCACCAGGCGGGCGGCGAAGTCCCGCAGGGCCCAGTGGTTGTCCACATCTGGCCGCAGGCACAGCTGGCGGCTGACGATGCACGTCATCACCGCCGGGATCAGCTCGTGCAGCTGGGGACATCATTGGGGACATCATTGGGGACATCATTGGGGACATCAGTGGGGACATCAGTGGGGACACGGCGGGGACATCATTGGGGACATCATTGGGGACATCAGTGGGGACATCAGTGGGGACATCAGTGGGGACATCAGTGGGGACATCAGTGGGGACACGGCGGGGACATCATTGGGGACATCAGTGGGGACATCACTGGGGACACAGCGGGGACATCATTGGGGACATCATTGGGGACATCACTGGGGACACAGCGGGGACATCATTGGGGACATCATTGGGGACACGGCGGGGACACGGCGGGGACACGGTGGGGACATGGTGGGGACATCATTGGGGACATCATTGGGGACACGGCGGGGACACTTGGGGACATCATTGGGGACATCATTGGGGACACGGCGGGGACATCATTGGGGACACGGTGGGGACATCATTGGGGACATCAGTGGGGACACGGCGGGGACATCATTGGGGACATCATTGGGGACACGGTGGGGACACAGCGGGGACACGGCGGGGACATCATTGGGGACATCATTGGGGACATCATTGGGGACACGGTGGGGACACAGCGGGGACATGGTGGGGACATCGGTGGGGACATCATTGGGGACACGGTGGGGACACGGTGGGGACATCATTGGGGACATGGCGGGGACACGGTGGGGACATGGTGGGGACATCATTGGGGACACGGTGGGGACATCATTGGGGACATGGTGGGGACACGGTGGGGACATCGGTGGGGACATCATTGGGGACACGGTGGGGACATCATTGGGGACGCATCCAGGGTAGGTTGGGACAGGTTCGAGAACATTCGGGGCAGGTTTGGGGCAGGTTTGGGACACCTGGGGACACCTGGGACAAGTCTGGGGGCAGGTTTGGAAACATCTGGGCCAGGTTTGGGGCAGGTTTGGGGCACCTGGGGACAGCTTTGGGAACATCTGGGCCAGGTTTGGGACACTTGGGGACACTTTGGGGACAGGTTTGGGACACTTTGGGGACACTTTGGGGCAGGTTTGGGACACCTGGGACAAGTCTGGGGACAGGTTTGGAAACATCCGGGCCAGGTTTGGGACACCTGGGGACACTTGGGGACAGGTTTGGGCACTTTGGGGCAGGTTTGGGGCACCTGGGGACACCTGGGACAAGTCTGGGGACAGGTTTGGAAACATCTGGGCCAGGTTTGGGGCAGGTTTGGGAACATCTGGGCCAGGTTTGGGGCAGGTTTGGGCCACTTGGGGACAGGTTTGGGCCAGGTTTGGGGCACCTGGGGACACTTTGGGGACAGGTTTGGGACATGACTGGAGCACTTGGGGACATGTTTGGGACAGGTTTGGGACACATTTAGGACCCTTGGGGACACCTGGGGACACCTGGGGACAAGTTTGGGACAAGTTTGGGACAAGTTTGGGACGCCTGGGGACAGGTTTGGGGCACTTGGGGACACCTGGGGACAAGTTTGGGACACTTTGGGACAGTTTTGGGACACTTTGGGACAGGAGGTGACCCAGGTGACACAGGGAGGTGACACAGGTGACACTCAGGTGACACTCGGGTGACGTCACTCACGTATTTCTCCAGGTACAGGGTGGGGTTGTCCATCAGGGACAGGTGAGGACAGGAGGGGACAGGGGCTGACAGGAGGTGACACAGGTGACACACAGGGACAGGAGGTGACACAGGTGACCCAGGTGACACTCAGGTGACACCCAGGTGACACTCGGGTGACGTCACTCACGTATTTCTCCAGGTACAGGGTGGGGTTGTCCATCAGGGCCTTCACCATCCTCATCAGGTAAATCAGCAGCGCCAGATTGTTCTGCACCACGTTCACCCGCACCTGGGGACACCGGGGGACACCTTGGGGACACTGGGGACACCTTGGGGACACTGGGGGGACTGGGGACACTGGGGACACTGGGGGGGATTGGGGACACCATGGGGACACTGGGGACACTGGGGGGGACTGGGGACAGTGGGGGGGACTGGGGACACCATGGGGACAGTGGGGACACTGGGGACACCATGGGGACACTGGGGACACTGGGGACACCTTGGGGACACCATGGGGACATTGGGGACACTGGGGACACCGTGGGGACATTTGGGACACCATGGGGACACTGGGGGGATTGGGGACACCATGGGGACGCCATGGGGACATTGGGGACATTGGGGACATTGGGGACATTGGGGACATTGGGGAAGCCCCTGGGAGTTTGGGGCCATTCCTGGGATTTCAGGGCAGATTCTGGGGTGAATCCCGAGGATTTTGGGGCAGGTTTAGGGCAGATTTTGGGGTGAAATCCCAGGATTTTGGGGTGAATCCTGGGGATTTTGGGGTGGATTTTGGGGCAGATTTTGGGGCAGATTTTGGGGTGGATTTTGGGGTGAATTCTGGGGATTTTGGGGCAGATTTTGGGGTGAATCCCGGGGATTTTGGGGCAGATTTTGGGGTGAATTCTGGGGCAGATTTTGGGGTGAATCCCGGGGATTTTAGGGCAGATTTTGGGGTGAATCCCGGGGATTTTGGGGCAGATTTTGGGGTGAATCCCGGGGATTTTGGGGTGAATCCCGGGGATTTTGGGGTGGATTTTGGGGCAGATTTTGGGGCAGGTTTTGGGGTGAATCCCGGGGATTTTGGGGTGGATTTTGGGGCAGATTTTGGGGCAGATTTTGGGGTGAATCCCGGGGATTTTGGGGCAGATTTTGGGGTGAATCCCGGGGATTTTGGGGTGGATTTTGGGGCAGATTTTGGGGCAGGTTTTGGGGTGAATCCTGGGGATTTTGGGGCAGATTTTGGGGCAGATTTTGGGGTGAATCCCGGGGATTTTGGGGTGGATTTTGGGGCAGATTTTGGGGCAGATTTTGGGGTGAATCCCGGGGATTTTGGGGCAGATTTTGGGGTGAATCCCGGGGATTTTGGGGCAGATTTTGGGGTGAATCCCGGGGATTTTGGGGTGGATTTTGGGGCAGATTTTGGGGCAGGTTTTGGGGTGAATCCCGGGGATTTTGGGGTGGATTTTGGGGCAGATTTTGGGGCAGATTTTGGGGTGAATCCCGGGGATTTTGGGGCAGATTTTGGGGTGAATCCCGGGGATTTTGGGGTGGATTTTGGGGCAGATTTTGGGGCAGGTTTTGGGGTGAATCCTGGGGATTTTGGGGCAGATTTTGGGGCAGGTTTTGGGGTGAATCCCGGGGATTTTGGGGTCGCTCACCCCCTCAGAGATGAAGGTGCTGAAGCGCGGCAGCATCTGGTACAGCCCGGGGTCGGTGGCGATGCTCTGCAGGGCCTCCTGCAGGGGACATTTGGGGACACTTGGGGACATTTGGGGACACTTGGGGACATCTGGGGGTGGCTTTGGGGTCATTTTGGGGCTTTTTTTGGGGCGGTTTTGGGGGATTTTGGGGCTTTTTCGGGGGGATTTCGGGGCGGTTTTGGGGCATTTTTGGAGGATTTTGCAACAGATTTGGGGGAATTTATGGGATTTCTGTGGGGTTTTTGGGGGGTTTTAATGGGATTTCTGTGGGGTTTTTGGGGGGTTTTAATGGGATTTTTGTGCTGCTTTTGTGGGGTTTTTATGGGATTTCTGTGGGGTTTTGTGTCCCTGTGATCTGTAGGATTTTGGGGTGTTTTTGGGGTGTTTTTGGGGTGACTCACGGCCCGTTTGGCCTCTCAGACCCAATTTTGGGCATTTTGTGCCATTTTAATGGGGATTTTTGTGGGGTTTTAATGAGATTTTTGTGAGGTTTTTGGGGTCTATAAAGGGTTCTGGACCCTGTAGGATTTTGGGCTGCTTTTGGGGTGTTTTTGGGGTGACTCACGGCCCGTTTGGCCTCACAGAACCAATTTTGGGCATTTTGTGCCATTTTTATGGGGTTTTTATGGGATTTTTGTGGGATTTTTATGGTCTATAAAGGGTTCTGGACCCTGTAGGATTTGGGGGTGCTTTTGGCCTGTTTTTGGGGTGTTTTTGGGGTGACTCACAGCCCATTTAACCTCACAGAACCCCACACCAACCTCGGTGATCTCCTTGTAGAGGCCGATTTTGGGGCATTTTGTGCCATTTTTGTGGGGTTTTTGTGGGGTTTTTATGGGATTTTGGTGGGGTTTTTGGGGTCTATAAAGGGTTCTGGACCCTGTAGGGTTTTGGGCTGTTTTTGGGGTGGTTTTGGGGTCTATAAAGGGTTTAGGACCCTGTAGGATTTTGGGTGTTTTTGGGGTGGTTTTGGGCTGTTTTTGGGGTGTTTTTGAGGTGACTCACGGCCCGTTTGGCCTCGCAGGAGCCCATGCAGGCCTCGGTGATCTCCTTGTAGGGGCTGATTTTGGGGCATTTTATGCCATTTTTGTGCTGTTTTTATGGGGTTTTTGGGGTCTATAAAGGGTTCTGTGCCCTGTAGGATTTTGGGGTGCTTTTGGGGTGCTTTTGGGGTGACTCACGGCCCGTTTGGCCTCGCAGGAGCCCACGCAGGCCTCGGTGATCTTGTAGGGGCCGATTTTGGGGCATTTTGTGCCATTTTTATGGGATTTTTGTGGGGTTTTATGGGGTTTTTGTGTCCCTGTGATCTGTAGGATTTTGGGCTGTTTTTGGGGTGCTTTTGGGGTGCTTTTGGGGTGACTCACGGCCCGTTTGGCCTCGCAGGAGCCCACGCAGGCCTCGGTGATCTCCTTGTAGTAGAGCTGCTGCTCCACCGAGAGCTCGTGCACGCTGCGCGGCTTCAGCCGCAGGGGGGGCCCCTCCAGCAGCGGGGGCTTCTTCTCCTTCCCTTTGGGGGGCGCCCCGAAACCTCAGGGACACCCCCAAAACCCCATGGGACCCCCCTGACCCCGATGAACCCCCCCCACAAACCCCAAATTCCCATAGGAAACCCCAAAATCCCATAGGAAACCCCAAATCCCAAATCTTCTCCTTCCCTTTGGGGGGCACCCCGAAACCTCAGGGACACCCCCAAAACCCCATGGGACCCCCCTGACCCCGATGAACCCCCCCCAATAACCCCAAATTCCCATAGGAAACCCCAAAATCCCATAGGTAACCCCAAAATCCCATAGGAAACCCCAAAACCTCAGGGACACCCCCAAAATCCCATGGGACCCCCCCTGACCCCGATGAACCCCCCCCAAAAACCCCAAATCCCATAGGAAACCCCAAATCCCAAAGGAAACCCCAAAATCCCATAGGAAACCCCAAATTCCCATAGGAAACCCCAAAATCCCATAGGAAACCCCAAATCCCAAATCTTCTCCTTCCCTTTGGGGGCACCCCGAAACCTCAGGGACACCCCCAAAACCCCATGGGACCCCCCCCCAAAAACCCCAAATCCCATAGGAAACCCCAAATCCCAAAGAAAACCCCAAAATCCCAAAGGTAGCCCCAAAATCCCAAATCTCCTTCCCTTTGGGGGGCACCCCGAAACCTCAGGGACACCCCCAAAACCCCATGGGAGCCCCTGACCCCGATGAACCCCCCCCCAAATAACCCCAAATCCCATAGGAAACCCCAAAATCCCATAGGAAACCCCAAATCCCAAATCTTCTCCTTCCCTTTGGGGGCACCCCCAAACCTCAGGGACGCCCCCAAAACCCCATGGGACCCCCCTGACCCCGATGAACCCCCCCCAATAACCCCAAATTCCCATAGGAAACCCCAAAATCCCATAGGTAACCCCAAAATCCCATAGGAAACCCCAAAACCTCAGGGACACCCCCAAAATCCCATGGGACCCCCCCTGACCCCGATGAACCCCCCCCAAAAACCCCAAATCCCATAGGAAACCCCAAAATCCCATAGGAAACCCCAAATCCCAAATCTTCTCCTTCCCTTTGGGGGCACCCCGAAACCTCAGGGACACCCCCAAAACCCCATGGGACCCCCCCCCAAAAACCCCAAATCCCATAGGAAACCCCAAATCCCAAAGAAAACCCCAAAATCCCAAAGGTAGCCCCAAAATCCCAAATCTCCTTCCCTTTGGGGGGCACCCCGAAACCTCAGGGACACCCCCAAAACCCCATGGGACCCCCCCAAAAACCCCAAATCCCATGGGAAACCCCAAATTCCCATAGGTAACCCCAAAACCTCAGCGGCGCCCCCAAAGCCCCATGGGACCCCCCAAAAAACCCCAAAATTCCCATAGGAAACCCCAAAATTCCCATAGGAAACCCCAAAATTCCCATAGGAAACCCCAAAATCCCATAGGAAACCCCAAATTCCCATAGGAAACCCCAAATCCCATAGGAAAACCCCAAAACCTCAGCGGCGCCCCCAAAACCCCATGAAACCCCCCCCAAATAACCCCAAATCCCAAAGGAAACCCCAAAATCCCAAATCTTCTCCTTCCCTTCGGGGGGCACCCCGAAACCTCAGGGACACCCCTAAAATCCCCCTGAAAATCCCCTCAATCCACCTTAAAGCCCCTGAAAATCCCATAAATCCCCCTTTAACTGCCCCAAATCCCCCCAAAACCACCCTAAACCCCACTTTAACCACCCCAAATTCCCCAAATCCTCCTTCAGCCCCCCCAAATCCCCCTTTAACTCCAAATTCCCCTTTAATCCCCCTTAACCACCCCAAACCCCTCCAAAATCCCCTTCAGCCACCCCAAATCCCCTTTAACCCCCCCAAATCCCCCCTAATCCCCTTGAACCCCCCCTAATCCCCTTCAGCCACCCCAAATCCCCCCAAAATCCCCTTTAACCCCCCCAAAATCCCCCTTAAACACCCCCAAATCCCCCCTAACCACCCCAAAATCCCCCTTAGACACCCCAAATCCCCTTCAACCCCCCCAAATCCCCCCCAAATCCCCTTTAACCCTCCCAAATCGCCCCCAAATCCCCTTTAAACACCCCAAATCCCCCCCAATTCCCCCGAAAATCCCCTTAAACACCCCAAAGCCCCCCAAAATCCCCCCAAACCCCCCTTCAACCCCCCCAAATCCCCCTAAATCCCCCATTAACCCCCCCAAATCCCCTTTAACCCCCCCAAATCCCCCCAAATCCCCTCAACCCCCCCAAATCCCCCCAAATCCCCCCCAAATCCCCTTAAACCCCCCCTAATCCCCCCAAATCCCCTCAACCCCCCCAAATCCCCCCCAAATCCCCCCCAAATCCCCTTTAACCCCCCCAAATCCCCCCCAAATCCCCCCAAATCCCCTTTAGCCCCCCAAATCCCCTTTAACCCCCCCAAATCCTCCCCAAATCCCCCCCAAATCCCCCCAAATCCCCTTTAACCCCCCCAAATCCCCCCCAAATCCCCTTTAACCTCCCCAAATCCCCCCAAATCCCCTCAACCCCCCCAAATCCCCCCCAAATCCCCTTTAACCCCCTCAAATCCCCCCCAAATCCCCCCCAAATCCCCTCAGCCCCCCCCAAATCCCCCCCCGTCCCCACCTTTGCCGTCGCCCCCGGCCCCCCCGGCCCCTTTGGCTTTCGGGGTCCCCTCGTCCTCCTGGCCGGGCTTGGCCGATTTCAGCGGCTCCGTGGCCTCGGCCTTTTGCTGCTCCTTGGGGGCTGGGGGCACAAAATGGGCTCAGGGGGACCCCAAAAACACCCGGGGCGCCCCAAAACGGGCTCAGGGGGACCCCAAAACCTCCCTGGGGGCACAGACGGGCTCAGGGGACCCCAAAAACACCCGGAGCACCCCAAAATGGGCTCAGGGCACCCCAAAAACACCCGGGGCGCCCCAAAACGGGCTCAGGGGACCCCAAAAACACCCGGGGCACCCCAAAACAGGCTCAGGGGACCCCAAAAACACCCGGGGCACCCCAAAACGGGCTCGGGGCACCCCAAAACACCCGGGGCACCCCAAAACAGGCTCAGGGGACCCCAAAACCTCCCTCGGGGCACAACCGGGCTCAGGGGGACCCCAAAAACACCCGGGACACCCCAAAACGGGCTCAGGGGACCCCAAAAACACCCGGGGCACCCCAAAACGGGCTCAGGGGACCCCAAAAACACCCGGGGCACCCCAAAATGGGCTCAGGGGGACCCCAAAACCTCCCTGGGGGCACAAAACGGGCTCAGGGGACCCCAAAAACACCCGGGGCGCCCCAAAACGGGCTCAGGGGACCCCAAAACCTCCCTCGGGGCACAACCGGGCTCAGGGGACCCCAAAACCTCCCTCGGGGCACAACCGGGCTCAGGGGGACCCCAAAAACACCCGGGACACCCCAAAACGGGCTCAGGGGGACCCCAAAACCTCCCTGGGGGCACAACCGGGCTCAGGGGGACCCCAAAAACACCCGGGGCGCCCCAAAACGGGCTCAGGGGACCCCAAAACCTCCCTGGGGGCACAACCGGGCTCAGGGGGACCCCAAAAACACCCGGGGCGCCCCAAAACGGGCTCAGGGGACCCCAAAACACCCGGGGCACCCCAAAACAGGCTCAGGGGGACCCCAAAACACCCGGGGCACCCCAAAACGGGCTCAGGGGACCCCAAAAACACCCGGGGCACCCCAAAACGGGCTCAGGGGGACCCCAAAACCTCCCTGGGGGCACAGACGGGCTCAGGGGGCCCCAAAAACACCCGGGGCGCCCCAAAATGGGCTCAGGGCACCCCAAAAACACCCGGGGCACCCCAAAACGGGCTCAGGGGACCCCAAAACCTCCCTGGGGGCACAAAATGGGGTCAAGGGGACCCCAAAAACACCCGGGGCACCCCAAAACGGGCTCAGGGGACCCCAAAACCTCCCTGGGGGCACAAAATGGGGTCAAGGGGACCCCAAAAACACCCGGGGCACCCCAAAACGGGCTCAGGGCACCCCAAAAACACCCGGGGCACCCCAAAACGGGCTCAGGGGACCCCAAAACCTCCCTGGGGGCACAAAATGGGGTCAAGGGGACCCCAAAAACACCCGGGGCACCCCAAAACGGGCTCAGGGGACCCCAAAAACACCCGGGGCGCCCCAAAACGGGCTCAGGGGGACCCCAAAAACACCCGGGGCACCCCGAAACGGGCTCAGGGGACCCCAAACATCCCTGGGGGGCACAAAATGGTGTAGGGGGACCCCAAAACCTCCCTGGGGACCCCAAACCGGGCTCAGGGGGACCCCAAACATCCCTGGGGGGCACCAAAACCTCCCTAGGATGGCACAAAATGGGGTCAGGGGGACCCCAAAACCTCCCTGGGGGACCCCAAACATCCCTGGGGGGCACAAAATGGGGTCTGGGGGGCACAAAATGGGGTCGGGGGGACCCCAAAACCTCCCTGGGGACCCCAAAACCTCCCTGGGGGGCACCAAAAGCTCCCTGGGGGGGCACAAAATGGGGTCAGGGGACCCCAAAACCTCCCTGGGGACCCCAAACATCCCTGGGGGGGCACAAAATGGGGTCGGGGGGAACAAAATGGGGTCTGGGGGACCCCAAAAATACCTGGGGCCCACCAAAACCTCCCTGGGGACCCCAAAACCTCCCCGGGGACCCCAAACATCCCTGGGGACACCAAAACCTCCCCGGGGGGCACAAAATGGGGTCTGGGGGACACCAAACATCCCTGGGGACCCCCAAATATCCCTGGGGGCACAAATGGGGTCAGGGGGACCCCAAAAACAACCTGGGCACCCCAAACATCCCTGGGGACCCCAAAACGGGCTCAGGGGGACCCCAAACATCCCTGGGGGCACAAAATGGGGTCAGGGGGACCCCAAAACCTCCCCGGGGACCCCAAAACCTCCCTGGGGAGCACCAAAAGCTCCATGGGGAGGCACAAAATGGGGTCTGGGGGGCACAAAACCTCCCTGGGGACCCCAAAACCTCCCTGGGGGGGGGCAAAATGTGGGGGAAGGGGGAAACCCCTGGATTTGGGGGGGTTTGGGGGAATTTGGGGTGGTTCAAGTGGGTTTAAGGGGGGTTTGGGGTGGTTTTGGGGCATTTGGGGTGGTTCAAGGGGGATTTTGGTGGGTTTTGGGGATTTGGGGGGGGTTGGGGGAATTTGGGGTCATTTAAGGGGGATTTGGGGTGGTTCAAGGGGGCTTTGGGGGATTTTGGGGCATTTGGGGAGGTTTAAGGGTGGATTTGGATAAATTTGGGGTGGATTTGGTGGATTTTGGGGGGCTTGGGGCGGTTAAAGGGTGGATTTGGGGTGGTTTTGGGGCATTTGGGGAGGTTTTAGGGTGGTTAAAGGGGGATTTGGGGGTGGTTTAAGCGGGATTTGGGGGATTTTGGGGGGGATTTGGGGATTTTGGGGTGGTTTAAGGGGGATTTGGGGATTTTGGGGTGGTTAAGGGGGATTTGGGGGATTGTGGGGGGGGTTTGGGGTAGATAAAAGGGGATTTGGGGATTTTGGGGGGATTTGGGGTGGTTTGGAGGATTCTGGGGTGGTTAAAGGGGGATTTGGGGATGTTTAAGGAGGATTTGGGGGATTTTGGGGGATTTTGGGGGATTTGGGGATTTTGGGGTGGTTTGGAGGATTCTGGGGTGGTTTAAGGGGGATTTGGAGGATTTGGGGTGGTTTAAGGGGGATTTGGGGTTTTTGGGGTGGTTTGGAGGATTTTGGGGTGGTTTAAGGTGGATTTGGGGATTTTGGGGTGGTTTGGAGGATTTTGGGGTGGTTTAAGGGTGGTTTGGAGGATTTTGGGGTGGTTTAAGGGACATTTGGGGTTTTGGGGGTGGTTTGGAGGATTTTGTGGTGGTTTAAGGGTGGTTTGGAGGATTTTGGGGTGGTTTAAGGGACATTTGGGGTTTTGGGGGTGGTTTGGAGGATTTTAGGGTGGTTTAAGGGGGATTTGGGAGGATTTTGGGGTGGTTTAAGGGGGATTTGGGGGTTTTTGAGGTGGTTTAAGGGGTATTTGGGGTTTTTGGGGTGGTCTAAGGGGGATTTTGGGGTGGTTTAAGGCACATTTGGGGTTTTTGGGGTCACACACCTGGCGGGGGGTTTTCGGGGATCGCCGGCTGCACCCCCTCAATGCTGAGCCAGTGGGCTGGGGGGGGACCCCAAAAATGGGCAAATCAGGCTGGGATCACTCCAAAATCATCTCCAGAATCCCCAAATCCACCCCCCCACCCACCCCAAATTCTCCTCACAGACTTGAAAATGCCATCCCCCCCAAAATCAGCCTTAAACCACCCCAAATTCCCCAAAATCCCCCTCCAATCTCCCCAAATCCCCCCAGAACCCCCTCAAATCCCCTTTATATGCCCCAATACCCCTCCAAACCCCCTCAAACCCCCTTTAGTGTCCCCCAAAATCCCCTTTACAGACCCCAAACGCCCTTAAATCCCCTTCATAGTCCCCAAAATCCCCCCTAATTTCCCCAAAGCCCCCTCAAATCCCCACAATCCCCTTTATATTCCCCAAATTCATCTCCAAAGCCCCCAAATCCCCTTTATATTCCCCAAACCCCCTCAAATCCCCTTCATATTCCCCAAATCCTCTTTATATTCCCCAAAATCCCCCCAAACCCCCTCAAATCCCCTTTACATTGCCCAAAATCCCCCCAAATCCTCTTTAAATTCCCCCAAACCCCCTCAAATCCCCTTTATATTTCCCCGAATCCTTTTTATATTCCCCAAAATCCCCCCAAACCCCCTCAAATCCCTTCCATATTCCCCAAAATCCCTCCAAGCCCCCTCAAACCCCCTTTATATTCCCCAAATCCCCCCTGAAATCCTCCTCCAAACCCCCCAAATCCCCCTCAAACCCCCCTGATTTCTCCCCAAATCCCCCCAAACCCCCTCAAACCCCCCTGATTTCTCCCCAGATCCCCCCAAACTCCCCTCAAACCCCCCTGATTTCTCCCCAGATCCCCCCAACCCCCCTCAAACCCCCCTGATTTCTCCCCAAATCCCCTCCAAACCCCCCAAATCCCCCTCAACCCCCCCCGATTTCTCCCCAAATCCCCCGAAATCCCCCTCAAACCCCCCTGATTTCTCCCCAAATCCCCCGAAATCCCCCTCAAACCCCCCTGATTTCTCCCCAGATCCCCCCAAACCCCCCAAACCCCCCTCAAACCCCCTGATTTCTCCCCAAACCCCCCAAACCCCCCTCAAACCCCCCTGATTTCTCCCCAAACCCCCCAAACCCCCCTCAAACCCCCCTGATTTCTCCCCAAACCCCCCGAATCCCCCTCAAACCCCCTGATTTCTCCCCAAACCCCCAAACCCCCCTCAAACCCCCCTGATTTCTCCCCAGATCCCCCAAACCCCCCTCAACCCCCCCCGATTTCTCCCCAGATCCCCCCAAACCCCCCTCAAACCCCCGATTTCTCCCCAGATCCCCCCAAAAGCCCCGTGCCCAAGATGGCCCCACCCTTGAGGCAGACGTCCAGGGGCACCCGGGGCAGGGGGGTGTTGATGATGTCGCTCAGATCCACCTCCTTCTCCTCATAGAAATACAGCTCCCGCCCACCGCCGCTGGCGAAGCGGAACGGGATGAACTCCTGGGCGTGGAACCCGTACAGCGGCTGCGAAACGGGGCAAAAACGGGCATTTTCCTGCATTTTCACAGGTTTTTAGGGGGGTTTTCCTGCATTCTGGGGGGATTTTTCACAGGTTTAAGGGAGTTTCCCCTCAGGTTTGTGGGAATTCCTGTCAGTTGTGGGAGGTTTTCCCTCAGAATGAACTCGTGGGCGTGGAACCCGTACAGCGGCTGCGAAACGGGGCAAAAACGGGCATTTTCACAGGTTTTTAGGGGGTTTTTTCTGGATTTTGGGGGGATTTTTCACAGTTTTAAGGGAGTTTCCCCTCAGGTTTGTGGGAATTTCTGTCAGTTCTGGGAGGTTTTCCCTCAGGATGAACTCCTGGGCGTGGAACCCGTACAGCGGCTGCGAAACGGGGCAAAAACGCGCATTTTCACAGGTTTTTAGGGGGTTTTTTCTGGATTTTGGGGGGATTTTTCACAGTTTTAAGGGAGTTTCCCCTCAGGTTTGGGGTGTTTCCCCTCAGGTTTGTGGGAATTCCTGTCAGTTGTGGGAGGTTTTCCCTCAGGATGAACTCCGGGAGTGGAACCCGTACAGCGGCTGCGAAACGGGGCAAAACCGGGCATTTTCACAGGTTTTTAGGGGTTTTTTTCTGGATTTTGGGGGGATTTTTCACAGGTTTAAGGGAGTTTCCCCTCAGGTTTGTGGGAATTCCTGTCAGCTGTGGGAGGTTTTCCCTCAGAATGAACTCCGGGAGTGGAACCCGTACAGCGGCTGCGAAACGGGGCAGAAACGGGCATTTTCACAGGTTTTTAGGGTTTTTTCTGGATTTTGGGGGGATTTTTCACAGGTTTAAGGGAGTTTCCCCTCAGGTTTGTGTGAATTTCCTCTGGTTCTGGGGTGTTCTCCCTCAGTTTTGTGGGAATTTCCCTCAGTTTTGGGAGGTTTTCCCTTGAATTCTGTGAGATTTCCCTCACATTTGAGGATATTTCTCTCACATTTGAGGATATTTCCCTCAGATTTGGGGACATTTCCCTCAATCTTGGGAGCTTTCCCCTCAGGTTTGTGGGAATTCCTGTCAGTTCTGGGAGGTTTTCCCTCAGGATGAACTCCTGGGCGTGGAACCCGTACAGCGGCTGCGAAACGGGGCAAAAACGGGCATTTTCACAGGTTTTTAGGGGTTTTTTTCTGGATTTTGGGGGGATTTTTCACAGTTTTAAGGGAGTTTCCCCTCAGGTTTGTGGGAATTTCTGTCAGTTCTGGGAGGTTTTCCCTCAGAATGAACTCGTGGGCGTGGAACCCGTACAGCGGCTGCGAAACGGGGCAAAAACGGGCATTTTCACAGGTTTTTAGGGGGTTTTTTCTGGATTTTGGGGGGATTTTTCACAGTTTTAAGGGAGTTTCCCCTCAGGTTTGTGTGAATTTCCTCCGGTTCTGGGGTGTTCTCCCTCAGTTTTGTGGGAATTTCCCTCAGTTTTGGGAGGTTTTCCCTTGAATTCTGTGAGATTTCCCTCACATTTGAGGATATTTCCCTCAGATTTGGGGACATTTCCCTCAATCTTGGGAGCTTTCCCCTCAGGTTTGGGGTGTTTCCCCTCAGGTTTGCGGGAATTCCTGTCAGTTGTGGGAGGTTTTCCCTCAGAATGAACTCGTGGGCGTGGAACCCGTACAGCGGCTGCGAAACGGGGCAAAAACGGGCATTTTCACAGGTTTTTAGGGGGTTTTTTCTGGATTTTGGGGGGATTTTTCACAGTTTTAAGGGAGTTTCCCCTCAGGTTTGTGTGAATTTCCTCCGGTTCTGGGGTGTTCTCCCTCAGTTTTGTGGGAATTTCCCTCAGTTTTGGGAGGTTTTCCCTTGAATTCTGTGAGATTTCCCTCAGATTTGGGGACATTTCCCTCAATCTTGGGAGCTTTCCCCTCAGGTTTGGGGTGTCTCCCCTCAGGTTTGTGGGAATTCCTGTCAGTTCTGGGAGGTTTTCCCTCAGAATGAACTCGTGGGCGTGGAACCCGTACAGCGGCTGCGAAACGGGGCAAAACCGGGCATTTTCACAGGTTTTTAGGGGGTTTTTTCTGGATTTTGGGGGGATTTTTCACAGTTTTAAGGGAGTTTCCCCTCAGGTTTGTGTGAATTTCCTCTGGTTCTGGGGTGTTCTCCCTCAGTTTTGTGGGAATTTCCCTCAGTTTTGGGAGGTTTTCCCTTGAATTCTGTGAGATTTCCCTCACATTTGAGGATATTTCTCTCACATTTGAGGATATTTCCCTCAGATTTGGAGACAGTTCCCTCAATCTTGGGAGCTTTCCCCTCAGGTTTGGGTGTCTCCCCTCAGGTTTGTGGGAATTCCTGTCAGTTGTGGGAGGTTTTCCCTCAGGATGAACTCCGGGAGTGGAACCCGTACAGCGGCTGCGAAACGGGGCAAAAACGGGCATTTTCCTGCATTTTCACAGGTTTTTAGGGGGGGGGTTCTGGATTTTGGGGGGATTTTTCACAGGTTTAAGGGAGTTTCTCCTCAGGTTTGTGTGAATTTCCTCCGGTTCTGGGGTGTTCTCCCTCAGTTTTGGGGATATTTCCCTCAGTTTTGGGGAGTTTCCCTCAGATTCGGGGATATTTCCCTCAGACTTGTGGGAGTTTCCCTCAGTTTTGGGAGGTTTTCCCTTGAATTCTGTGAGATTTCCCTCACATTTGAGGATGTTTCCCTCAGTTTTGTGGGGCTTTTCCTCAATTTTGTGGGAATTTCCCTCAGTTTTGAGAGATTTCCCCTCAATTGTGTGGAAATTTCCCTCAGATTTGGGGATATTTCCCTCAATCTTGGGAGCCTTCCCCTCAGGTTTGGGGTGTTTCCCCTCAGGTTTGTGGGAATTTCCTTTGGTTCTGGGGTGTTTCCCTCAGTTTTGTGGGAATTTCACTCAGTTTTGTGGGAATTTCCCTCATATTTGGGGAAATTTCTCTCCGTTTTGGGGATATTTCCCTCAATTCTGTGGGAGTTTCCTTCAGATTTAGGAGGTTTTCCCTCAGGATGAACTCCTGAGTGTGGATCCCATACAACAGCTGCAAAACGGTAAAAATGGGGTTTTTCCTGGATTTTGGGGGAGTTTTCACAGTTTTGGGGGGATTTTCTGGATTTTGGGGGGATTTTTCCTGGTTTTAAAGGAGTTTCCCTCAGGTTTTGTTGGAATTCCCTCAGTTTTGGTGTGTTTCCCCTCAGTTTGTGGGAATTTTCCTCAGTTTTGGGAGATTTTCCCCTTGTTTTTGTTGGGATTTCCCTCAGTTTTGGGGTGTTTTCCCTCAGTTTTAGTGATATTTCCCTCAGTTTTGGGGATATTTCCCTCAGTTTGGTGGGAATTTCCCTCAGTTTTGTGTGAGTTTCCCATGAATTTGTGAGGATTCCTCTTGATTTTTTGGGAGATTTTCCCTTGATTTTGTGGGAATTCCCCTCAGTTTTGGGGGGTTTTTCCCTCAATTTCAGGGGCATTTCCTCAATTTGGGGAGCCTTTCCATTGATTTTGAAGGTATTTTTTCCATTTTTGGGCAGTTTTACCTCCACATTTTTCAGTTTCAGGGCAAAATCCACGTCCCCTGTTGTGAGTTTCCTTCTCTTCCCCATGTGCATGAACTTGAGAGCGTCCTGAGGGAAAAAAAGAGATTTTTGGGGAGAATTAGGGGGAAAAAAGGGGTTCAGAGAGAGTTTGGGGAGAAAAAGGAATTCGGGGCGAAAAAAAAGGATTTGGGGAAAAAAGGGGGGGTTCAGAGCGGGTTTGGGTAAAAAAAGGGATTCGTGAGGGAATTTTGTGGGGAAAAAAGGGGATTCAAGAGAGGATTGGGGTGGACTTGAGATAAATGGGTGGAAAAAAGGGCAAAAAAAGACAGCAAGAAGTGTTTAAAGTCAGGAAAATAAGGGCAATGAGGAATGAAAAATGGATTTAGGATGGGAAAATCGGGGGGAGAGAGGATTTGAGGTGTTGAAGTGCAATTGGGAGGTGAAAAGGAGGTTTAGAATGGGAAAAAGGGGGAGAAAAGGAGATTTTGTGAGGAATTGAGAGGTGAAAATAAGGTTTTTGGGGGAAAAAGGGGGTCCAGAATGGGAAAATGGGAGGAGAAAGGGGAGTTGGGGGGGATTATGGGGTTCAGGAGAGGTTTGGGGGTGGCGTGGGTGAGGAAAAAGGGATTTTTGAGGGGAAATTTGACCTCTGAGGGGGTCCCAGCCCTCAAATTTTGGGGTCTCCCCCTGCCCACCCCCACCCCCCAAAGCTGAGGGATCCAAGGGGCTCCTGAACCCCCCCAAATCTGGGGGTGTCTCCCTCACCTGAGCCACCTCCTTGAGGCGGTAGCTCGCCTCCTCCGCCAGCAGCTGACACGTCTCCTCAGGGACCCCCGGCACTCCCATGGCCTCCGCCATCACCTTCATGGACTCGGCGGGGAGCAGCGTGTGGCTCAGCTTCAACTTTTTCTCCTCCGCCATCTCCGCGCTCTCCCCGAGTCCCCCGAAACCGCGGGGAGCCCCCAAAAGGGGGCGGCGGGGCCGCGGGGGAAGCGCGGGGAGCCCCGGCCGCTCCTCAAGCCGCTGCCGCCGCCGCCATCTTGGCGCGGCTCCTCAGAGCCGCCGCCATCTTGGGGACCCGCCTCCCGCCGCCGCGGGTCCTGGACGGCGCCGGGTTTGTATAAAAAAATCGGGGTGAATCGTCATGTAGTTGCCTGGAGATAGCAGCGACAATATTATCGCGATATAGCAGTGCGATAGGAAGGTAAATCTGGGGTTATTGGAGGTGTGGGAAGTGGCGGTGATTGCGGGTCACTATGGCCCTGCCAGGACCTGCGAAGGGGCGGGAAAGGGAGGCGGGGTGGTGGCAGCGCGCATGCGCGAGCTGGAGGAGCGCGGGGTAACGGAGTGGGGGAGACCATTGAGGGGCGATGGGGGGAGTATTGGGGGGAATGGGGGGGACATTGAGGGGACATTGAGGGGACAGTTGTGGGGGACAGTTGGGGGGACTTTGGGGAGGAACGAGGGAAAATGGGGCAGGACTTTGGAGGGGGAATGGGGGAGACCACTGAGGGAAAATGGGGGGATCCTTGGAGGGAATGGGAAAAACCATTGCGGGAAATGGGGGGGTGGGGGGGAAGTGGGGGAGACCATTGGGGAAATGGGGGAGTCATGGGGGTCTCCTCCCGATCTCTCCCCCCTCACAGGACATTGGGACCTTCGAGCCATCGCCCCCTCCCCAAATCCGCTGGAACTCCCCCAAAATTTCCCGCTCAAGCCCCCCTGAGACCCCCTCAAACCCCCCCGAGATGCCCTAAATCCTTCTAGGCCCACCCCAAACCACCCTAAATACCCCCAAACTCCCTTCAAACCCCTCCAAATCCCCCTTTAACCCCCAAATCCCCCTTTACTTCCCTCCCCAAACCCCCTTTAAACCCCCCAAATCCCCTTTAAACCCCCCAAACCTCCCCAAATCTCCTTTAACCCCCTCCAAATCCCCTTTAAACTCCCCAAATCCCCTTTAAACCCCCCAAACCTCCCCAAATCCCCTTTGAATCCCCTTCAAACCCCCCAAATCCCCTTTGAATCCCATTTAAACCCCCCCCAAACCTCCCTAAATCCCCTTTGAATCCCATTTAAACCCCCCAAATCCCCCTGAAATCCCTAAAAACCTCCTGAAATCCCCTTTGAATCCCATTTAAACCCCCCCAAACCTCCCCAAATCCCTTTTGAATCCCCTTCAAACCCCCCACTAAACCTCCTCAAATCCCCTTTAAAAATCCACTTTAACACCCCCAAATCCCCTTTATACCCCCCCAAACTCCCTTTCATCGCCCCAAATCCCCTTCAAACCCCCCCAAACCCCCTTTCATTGCCCCAAATCCCGTTTTAACCCCTCCAAATCCCCTTTGAATCCCCTTCAACCTCCCCAAATCCCCTTTGAATCCCCTTCAAAGCCCCCCAAACCTTCTCAAATCCCCTTCAAACCCTCCTCAAATCCCCTTCAAACCCTCCCAAACCCCCCCGAATCCCCTTTGAATCCCCTTTCATCGCCTCAAATCCCCTTCAAACCCCCCCAAACCCCCTTTCATCGCCCCAAATCCCCTTCAAACCCCCCCAAACCCCCTTTCATCGCCCCAAATCCCCTTCAAACCCCCCAAACCCCCTTTCATCGCCCCAAATCCCCTTTTCCCCCCCTCAGCAATGCCCCGTGGGTACCGCACGTCCCCGCTGGGCTCCCTGTCCATCCCGGGCCCCCTCTACTCCGTTCACGTTCTCCGCGTGGGCTACAACCGCCCCAACCCCGACGGCTCCTGCCTGGCCGACGGCTCCGTCACGCTGCTCCTCGGGGGTCCCCTGACCGTGCTGGTGGACACGGGCGGCCCCTGGCTCCGGCCGCTCCTGCCCGGCCTGCTGGCGGCCCACGGCGTGGCCCCGCGCGACGTCACCCACGTGGTGGTGACCCACGGGCACTCGGACCACGCGGGCAACCTGAACGTCTTCCCGGGGGCCACGCTGCTGGTGGGCTTCGACCTGAGCCGCGGCGAGGGGCTCTACCTGCCCCACGGGCTGGCGCGGGGCGCGCCCCTGGAGCTGCACCCCGGGCACCTGCGCGTGGCCCCCATGCCCGGCCACACGCGGGCGCACGTCAGCCTGCTGGCGGAGGGGACCTCGGCGGGGACGGTGGCGGTGGCGGGGGACGCGTTCGAGCACGGCGAGGATGAGGGGGAGTGGGAGGCGCTGAGCGAGGAGCCGGACGCGCAGAGGAGGAGCAGGGAGGGGTTGGTGGCCGTGGCGGACGTGATCGTGCCCGGGCATGGGGAGCCCTTCAGGGTGGTCAGGGAGTGGGGGGAGAGAGGGCAGCAGCAGGAGGAGGAGGAGGAGGAGGAGGAGGAAGGCAGGTGGAGGTGTGGGGGTGGCGAGGTGGAGGAGGAGGAGGAGAAGGAGGAGAAGAAAGAGAAGAAGAAGGAGAAGAAGGAGGAGGAGGAAGAGAAGAAGAAGAAGAAAGAGAAGATGGAGGAGGAAGGTGGCACCTCTGGACATGAGGACAATGAGGAGGAGGAGGAGGAAGGCAGGTGGAGGTGTGGGGGTGGCGAGGTGGAGGAGGAGGAGGAGAAGAAGAAGAAGAAAGAGAAGAAGGAGGAGAAGAAGGAGAAGATGGAGGAGGAAGGTGGCACCTCTGGACATGAGGACAATGAGGAGGAGGAGGAGGAGGAAGGCAGGTGGAGGTGTGGGGGTGGCGAGGTGGAGGAGGAGGAGGAGGAGAAGAAGGAGAAAGAGAAGAAGAAGGAGGAGAAGAAGAAAGAAAAGGAGGAGGAGGAGGAGGAGGAGGAGGAAAAGAAGAAAGAGAAGAAGAAAGAAGGAGAAAGAGGAGGAGGAGAAGGAGGAAGAGGAGAAGAAGGAGAAGAAAGAGAAGAAGGAGGAGGAAGGTGGCACCTCTGGACATGAGGACAATGAGGAGGAGGAAGAGGAAAAAAACCTCGAATTTTGGGAAAAAACCCCGGATTTTGGGCGTTTATTTGGTTAAAGTAGCCGGGAGGTCACGGGTTCGAATCCCGCCAGTGCCTTTTACCGGGGCACCCCATTTTTGGGGAGACACCCCCAATTTAGGGGAGACACACCTTATTTAATGGGAGATGCTTTGTTTTTGGGGAAAAATTTCGAATTTGGGGAAAAAACCCCGGATTTTGGGGAAAAAACCCCGGATTTTGGGGAAAAAACCCGGATTTTGAGGGTTTATTCAGTTAAAGTAACCGGGAAGGTGGCGGGTTCGAATCCCGCCAGTGCCTTTTACCGGGGCACCCCATTTTTGGGGGGGGACACCCCCAATTTAACGGGGGACACTCAGTTTGGGGCGAAAATCCCAAATTTTGAGGAAAAATATCTTGAATTTTGGGAAAAAACCTCGAATTTTGGGAAAAATCCCCGGATTTTGGGGTTTTATTTGGTTAAAGTAACCAGGAGGTCACGGGTTCGAATCCCACCAGTGCCTTTTACCGGGGCACCTCATTTTTGGGGGAGACACCCCCAATTTAGGGGAGACACACCTTATTTAATGGGAGATGCTTTGTTTTTGGGGAAAAATTTCGAATTTTGGGAAAAAACCCCGGATTTTGGGGGAAAAAACCCCGGATTTTGGGGAAAAAAACCCGGATTTTGAGGGTTTATTCAGTTAAAGTAACCGGGAAGGTGGCGGGTTCGAATCCCGCCAGTGCCTTTTACCGGGGCACCCCATTTTTGGGGGGGACACCCCCAATTTAACGGGGGACACTCAGTTTGGGGTGAAAATCCCAAATTTTGACTAAAAAAAGTCTCGAATTTTGAGGAAAAACACCCGGATTTTGGGGGTTTATTCAGTTAAAGTAACGAGGAGGTCACGGGTTCGAATCCCACCAGTGCCTTTTACCGGGGCACCTCATTTTTGGGGAGACACC